>NW_026782744.1:0-255000 GCF_031769215.1 Ylistrum balloti | reverse complement strand
TAGATGTGTGGGGGTGATGATGATGTACTTGGATGTGTGGGAGGTGATGATGATGTACTGTAGATGTGTGGGGATGATGATGATGTACTGTAGATGTGTGGGAGGTGATGATGATGTACTGTAGATGTGTGGGGGTGATGATGATGTACTGTAGATGTGTGGGAGGTGATGATGATGTACTGTAGATGTGTGGGAGGTGATGATGATGTACTGTAGATGTGTGGGGGTGATGATGCTGTACTGTAGATGTGTGGGTGTGATGATGATGTACTGTAGATGTGTGGGAGGTGATGATGATGTAATGTAGATGTGTGGGAGGTGATGATGTACTGTAGATATGTGGGACTTGATGATGATGTACTGTAGATATGTGGGAGGTAATGATGATGTACTGTAGATGTGTGGGGGTGATGATGTACTGTAGATGTGTGGAAGGTGATGATGTACTGTAGATATGTGGAAGTTGATGATGATGTAATGTAGATGTATGGGAGGTGATGATGATGTAATGTAGATGTGTGGGAGGTGATGATGATGTACTGTTGATGTGTGGGAGGTGATGATGATGTAATGTAGATGTGTGGAAGGTGATGATGTACTGTAGATGTGTGGAAAGTGATGATGATGTAATGTAGATGTATGGGAGATGATGATGATGAACTGTTGATGTGTGGAAGGTGATGATGATGTAATGTAGATGTGTGGGAGGTGATGATGATGTAATGTAGATGTGTGGGGGTGATGATGTACTGTAGATGTGTGGAAGGTGATGGTGATGTACTGTAGATGTATGGGAGATGATGATGATGTACTGTAGATGTGTGTGAGATGACGATGATGTACTGTAGATGTGTGTGAGGTGATGATGATGTACTGTAGATGTGTGGGAGGTGATGATGATGATGTACTGTAGATGTGTGTGAGATGACAATGATGTACTGTAGATGTGTGGGAGATGATGATGATGTCATATAGATGTGTGGGGGTGATGATGACGTACTTGGATGTGTGGGAGGTGATGATGATGTACTGTAGATGTGTGGGGGTGATGATGTACTGTAGATGTGTGGGGTGATGATGATGTACTGTAGATGTGTGGGAGCTGATGATGATGTACTGTAGATGTGTGGGAGGTGATGATGATGATGTACTGTAGATGTGTGTGAGATGACGATGATGTACTGTAGATGTGTGGGGGTGATGATGTACTGTAGATGTGTGTGAGATGACGATGATGTACTGTAGATGTGTGGGAGGTGATGATGATGTCATATAGATGTGTGGGGGTGATGATGATGTACTTGGATGTGTGGGAGGTGATGATGATGTACTGTAGATGTGTGGGGATGATGATGATGTACTGTAGATGTGTGGGAGGTGATGAGGATGTACTGTAGATGTGTGGGGGTGATGATGATGTACTGTAGATGTGTGGGAGGTGATGATGATGTACTGTAGATGTGTGGGAGGTGATGATGATGTACTGTAGATGTGTGGGGGTGATGATGCTGTACTGTAGATGTGTGGGTGTGATGATGATGTACTGTAGATGTGTGGGAGGTGATGATGATGTAATGTAGATGTGTGGGAGGTGATGATGTACTGTAGATATGTGGGAGGTGATGATGATGTACTGTAGATATGTGGGAGGTAATGATGATGTACTGTAGATGTGTGGGGGTGATGATGTACTGTAGATGTGTGGAAGGTGATGATGTACTGTAGATATGTGGAAGGTGATGATGATGTAATGTAGATGTATGGGAGGTGATGATGATGTAATGTAGATGTGTGGGAGGTGATGATGATGTACTGTAGATGTGTGGGAGGTGATGATGATGTAATGTAGATGTGTGGAAGGTGATGATGTACTGTAGATGTGTGGAAAGTGATGATGATGTAATGTAGATGTATGGGAGATGATGATGATGAACTGTTGATGTGTGGAAGGTGATGATGATGTAATGTAGATGTGTGGGAGGTGATGATGATGTAATGTAGATGTGTGGGGGTGATGATGTACTGTAGATGTGTGGAAGGTGATGATGTACTGTAGATATGTGGATGGTGACGATGATGTACTGTAGATGTGTGTGAGATGACGATGATGTACTGTAGATATGTGGGAGGTGACGATGATGTACTGTAGATGTGTGTGAGGTGATGATGATGTACTGTAGATGTGATGATGATGATGATGATGATTATGATGATGATGATGTGTGGGGATGATGATTACTGTAGATGTGTGGGGGTGATGATGATGTACTGTAGATGTGTGGGAGGTGATGATGATGTACTGTAGATGTATGGGAGATGATGATGATGTACTGTAGATGTGTGTGAGATGACGATGATGTACTGTAGATGTGTGTGAGGTGATGATGATGTACTGTAGATGTGTGGGAGGTG
Source organism: Ylistrum balloti (assembly GCF_031769215.1). Taxonomy (NCBI): domain Eukaryota; kingdom Metazoa; phylum Mollusca; class Bivalvia; order Pectinida; family Pectinidae; genus Ylistrum; species Ylistrum balloti. Next base: position 252,588 of record NW_026782744.1, on the reverse strand, counting down.
ATGATGATGATGTACTGTAGATGTGTGTGAGATGACAATGATGTACTGTAGATGTGTGGGAGATGATGATGATGTCATATAGATGTGTGGGGGTGATGATGACGTACTTGGATGTGTGGGAGGTGATGATGATGTACTGTAGATGTGTGGGGGTGATGATGTACTGTAGATGTGTGGGGTGATGATGATGTACTGTAGATGTGTGGGAGCTGATGATGATGTACTGTAGATGTGTGGGAGGTGATGATGATGATGTACTGTAGATGTGTGTGAGATGACGATGATGTACTGTAGATGTGTGGGGGTGATGATGTACTGTAGATGTGTGTGAGATGACGATGATGTACTGTAGATGTGTGGGAGGTGATGATGATGTCATATAGATGTGTGGGGGTGATGATGATGTACTTGGATGTGTGGGAGGTGATGATGATGTACTGTAGATGTGTGGGGATGATGATGATGTACTGTAGATGTGTGGGAGGTGATGAGGATGTACTGTAGATGTGTGGGGGTGATGATGATGTACTGTAGATGTGTGGGAGGTGATGATGATGTACTGTAGATGTGTGGGAGGTGATGATGATGTACTGTAGATGTGTGGGGGTGATGATGCTGTACTGTAGATGTGTGGGTGTGATGATGATGTACTGTAGATGTGTGGGAGGTGATGATGATGTAATGTAGATGTGTGGGAGGTGATGATGTACTGTAGATATGTGGGAGGTGATGATGATGTACTGTAGATATGTGGGAGGTAATGATGATGTACTGTAGATGTGTGGGGGTGATGATGTACTGTAGATGTGTGGAAGGTGATGATGTACTGTAGATATGTGGAAGGTGATGATGATGTAATGTAGATGTATGGGAGGTGATGATGATGTAATGTAGATGTGTGGGAGGTGATGATGATGTACTGTAGATGTGTGGGAGGTGATGATGATGTAATGTAGATGTGTGGAAGGTGATGATGTACTGTAGATGTGTGGAAAGTGATGATGATGTAATGTAGATGTATGGGAGATGATGATGATGAACTGTTGATGTGTGGAAGGTGATGATGATGTAATGTAGATGTGTGGGAGGTGATGATGATGTAATGTAGATGTGTGGGGGTGATGATGTACTGTAGATGTGTGGAAGGTGATGATGTACTGTAGATATGTGGATGGTGACGATGATGTACTGTAGATGTGTGTGAGATGACGATGATGTACTGTAGATATGTGGGAGGTGACGATGATGTACTGTAGATGTGTGTGAGGTGATGATGATGTACTGTAGATGTGATGATGATGATGATGATGATTATGATGATGATGATGTGTGGGGATGATGATTACTGTAGATGTGTGGGGGTGATGATGATGTACTGTAGATGTGTGGGAGGTGATGATGATGTAATGTAGATGTGTGGGGGTGATGATGTACTGTAGATGTGTGGAAGATGATGATGTACTGTAGATATGTGGAAGGTGACGATGATGTACTGTAGATGTGTGTGAGATGACGATGATGTACTGTAGATGTGTGGGAGGTGACGATGATGTACTGTAGATGTGTGTGAGGTGATGATGATGTACTGTAGATGTGATGATGATGATGATGATGATGATGATGATGATGATGATGATGATGATGATGATGATATAGGGAGGTGATGATGATGTAATGTAGATGTGTGGAGGTGATGATGTACTGTAGATGTGTGGAAGGTGATGATGTACTGTAGATATGTGGAAGGTGACGATGATGTACTGTAGATGTGTGTGAGATGACGATGATGTACTGTAGATGTGTTGGAGGTGACGATGATGTACTGTAGATGTGTGTGAGGTGATGATGATGTACTGTAGATGTGATGATGATGATGATGATGATGATGATGATGATGATGATGATAATGATGATGTGTGGGGGTGATGATGTACTGTAGATGTGTGGGGGTGATGATGTACTGTAGATGTGTGGGGGTGATGATGATGTACTGTAGATGTGTGGGAGGTGACGATGATGTACTGTAGATGTGTGGGAGATGATGATGATGTCATATAGATGTGTGGGGGTGATGATGATGTACTTGGATGTGTGGGAGGTGATGATGATGTACTGTAGATGTGTGGGGGTGATGATGTACTGTAGATGTGTGGGGTGATGATGATGTACTGTAGATGTGTGGGAGCTGATGATGATGTACTGTAGATGTGTGGGAGGTGATGATGATGATGTACTGTAGATGTGTGTGAGATGACGATGATGTACTGTAGATGTGTGGGGGTGATGATGTACTGTAGATGTGTGTGAGATGACGATGATGTACTGTAGATGTGTGGGAGGTGATGATGATGTCATATAGATGTGTGGGGGTGATGATGATGTACTTGGATGTGTGGGAGGTGATGATGATGTACTGTAGATGTGTGGGGGTGATGATGATGTACTGTAGATGTGTGGGAGGTGATGATGATGTACTGTAGATGTGTGGGGGTGATGATGATGTACTGTAGATGTGTGGGAGGTGATGATGATGTACTGTAGATGTGTGGGAGGTGATGATGATGTACTGTAGATGTGTGGGGGTGATGATGATGTACTGTAGATGTGTGGGTGTGATGATGATGTACTGTAGATGTGTGGAAGGTGATGATAATGTACTGTAGATGTGTGGGGGTGATGATGATGTACTGTAGATGTGTGGGAGGTGATGATGATGTACTGTAGATGTGTGGGGGTGATGATGATGTACTGTAGATGTGTGGGGGTGATGATGATGTACTGTAGATGTTCCAGGAGTGTACTGTATAGTGTACTGTTGTTGTTTAGAAGGAGGAGGTGTGTGGGAGTGAGGTGACAGGAGCGTTTTACTATAACTTGTTTAGTCGTTGATGTGTTATGCTTACCTGATATTTTTTTATTTCTCACCTTCTTACAGCCCTGCTCCCAAGATGGAATACAATTCACTTATGGACGTTTTCAGAAAATTTTACAAGTGTGACTTACTTAATCTAAACCGGAACTTTGTGAAAGGTGTTTCAAGTTCATTTGCTAGGAAATGTTATGTTGAAACTGATCCAGGAAAGTGTCTGTCAGACATGATAAAATATTGTCAATCTTCAGTCAGGATAACAAAAACAATTCGATTGTCAATGGATGTAGTACAGGATTTGATGAAGGAGTTTCCTAAACTCAAGGTCATACACTTACTACGGGATCCACGAGGTATGATTGCATCCAGGTTAAAAACAATCACGCATCTTCATTTCAAAGACGCCGGCATGCCAACTATCGCGAGAGCTGTGTGTGATAAATACAACCGCGACATCCAAATAGGACAATTACTGAAGAAGAAATATCCAAGCAGATTTAAAACAGTGTTATACGAACAGATAGCAGAAGAGACATTAAAACATTCTATTCAAATATTTAATTTTCTGGAGCTAACACCTAACAGCAATTTCAAAACCTGGTTGGCAGAACACATATCAGGAGATCAGAAATCCACTCATCCGCCAGATAAACGCAACCGTGCCTTCAGTACCGTCCGCGCCAATTCCTCAGCTACCGCTAGCTCCTGGAGGTCGCGATTGAAATTTAATCAGGTCAAGGAAATCGACAATGAATGTTCTCAATTTTATGACTATTCCGGCTATTTGGCAGTTAAAAATTCAAACACTTTAAATGATTTGACATTACCAGTGAGAAGGAAGAACATTAATTTTCTATGAAGATTTCAGCAATAATCCTTATCACAACTGTATTGACGTGTGCGGTAGAATGTTAAAAACTATTAATTTTCTATTAAAATTTCAATGGTAATTTTCATCACAACATTTAACGACATTGTATATTGAATTGTAAGATGGAATAATCTAGATAGCATGAAACCCTAGGATATAGAAGTAAGCCCAACCGTAATCTCCTTTCTGGTCTTCATTTCCTTATTTGATAGGTATTCATTCTTTTCTCATTCTGTACTTTATTTCCATGATTTCTTAACGCCTCTTTGTTCAACTTGGTGATTCAAATGCCCTTTCATACTTCACCCGTGGTCTGTCCGTATGTCCCTAAAAAGTCTTGGAAATCGATATTTCTGAAGAATTATACAATCGGTCATTCTGAGTATCATCTGGGTGTTTGTCTTTGGTCCCTTTGTGTTCAATTTTTAGACTGTTCAGAAAAACAAAATGGCTGACAGACGGCCATATAGGGTTTTGAATGATGAGGTTTATTTTCGCGTGCTTGAAAAGTACTAAATAAATCGAAAACATTCATGATTAACCGAGGAGTAAAGAATTTGATGAATGAAAATGAGGATACGCTTTAAATAAGATATTATATCATATTAAATCTTAATACAGTTGTATTCAAATATACTAGTAAGTACGATACATGAAATCCATCATGTCAGATAGGCTGCAAATATGATAACATAATTGTAAACTGTCTTGTCTGGGGTTTCAACTTGCTCGAACTGATATCAGAACGTCTAGTCGAGAAATAGTTTGCAGGAAGGCAGTGACTATTGGTAGTATCATTATAACTGATAAGCGTCGTGCTCGACAATAACACATCCGAACCGCATGAAAAAGAAATACCTAAACTTCATATTGCACCATGACTTACAACCCAGTCTACATGTGGTCCACCAAGAGGTTTGTAAAACGATACAAGAGAATAGAACATTCTCTACGTATTTAGAAATATTAGCCAAGTGGTGAATTAAACTGCATCTTTTTTCCAGGACTCGTCAGTGATGACAAGGGCCTAGAAAGCGATTGAGGAAAATCAAACTCGAAATGAATGTAAAAAACGACATAGGGAGATATTTTAACCTCAAAGGTCAAAATTTTCAAAATAATGCCGAGTACACGTGCATATTCTAAACTTTGCCACAATTCAAATGAAGAAAAATAAATCACATGCAGGTTAAAGCAAAACTTGGGTTCTTAAGTTCATCACCACTAGAGTTGCATTCCTTTAGACATTGTCAGTGATCCTAAGTGCCTCAAAGGTTGAAAGATTGTACAAAAGACACACACACGAACAGCAACTTTTATCAATCTAGTTAGATTAGAACTTAACCATTCATTATACAGCTGTTTCGTCCTTCTAGGACTCGCCAGTGTTGCTACATTATACAGCTGTTTCGTCCTGAAAACATTCCAAAGTCAAAACTCAGACGGGAAAGTGCACCAGCCTCATAATAACATCAATTTCGTTATTTACATGTATCGGAAACTTTATAAAAACTTCATGTACATGTGTATATTCTGGACCGCGACACTATTTGAATGAATTAAAACGTAGCCTGCATGTTAGGATAAACCTCTAGGACTTAAACCGACCAAACAAAATAATGAAAATTAATAAAATATGAAATAATTAATTGAATATCCAAAACCAAAACCCATTTACATATGTAGAAATGCAGTAACCCTGAAATTCAATAAGTTTCATAATTTTAAAATATTGAATTATTTCAATTAAACGTCGAGTACAGAATAAGTACATATTTGGAAATATTGTATTCAAGTTACAATAACAACCCCAAGGACCACGAGCAGTGTTCCATATACAGACATACACCAGGAAAGAAAGTCTAAGTAGGATTATATTGTATATTTGTCAAAATTTAGGGAGTAAAGACACACAAATAGTATCAACACAGGCCGAAAATATTGCCAGGACAGGATGTGTTATTGTCTTTCATCATGGTGTAATCTTTATAACAATATATTGTAACAATAATCTTATAAAACATTCTTCACAAAACTTGTTCGCAACACGATAGCTGGAGGAGAGGACAAGAGGTGATGGGATTGGGGGCTATCGATGTAGTTAAATGGAAGGGTCTTTAATTCCTCCTCAAATGAAGACTACACAAGGCATTAACATATGAAAAATTATAAATACAATGAGGCACAGAGAGAACCTAACATATATTAAAATACAGTCATCATACAGACGCGAAACAAACCACCACCACACACCACCACCATAATCACACACCATCACACACACACACACACACACACACACACACACTCACACACACACACACACCCTCACACACACTCACACACACGCACGCACGCACACACACACACACACACACACACCACGCACAAACCAAACACACCCACACACACCACACACCACTACCATAATCACACACACACACACCACCACCACCACCACACACACACATACCCACACACACCCACACACACACCACACACACCACACACACCACCACCACCATACACACACATCCACCATACACACACATCCACCATACACACCACCACCACCGCCACACACACCATCACCACCAAACACACCGTCAACACCACACACGCCACACATATACTACCACCAAACACACACCACTACCACACCCACCCACCGCCACACACTTACCACACCCAACACCACCACCACACACCCAACACACACACACACACTACCACACATCCACCTTACACACACCACACACACACACACCACTACCACATACCCACCACACACACACACCACCACAACACATCCAACACACACGCACAAACCGTTCAACCCTATTGTATTCTTGCTTTTAGTACATCTTATATGTATGTGCATAATACACGTGAATACTTAAGATACATGACGTAACAATAAATACTGTAATTACATGCTGTCACAGTACATACTGTAATTACATGCTGTTATAGTAAATACTGTAATTACATGCTGTAACAGTAAATACTGTAATTACATGCTGTAATAGTAAATACTGTAAGTGCATGCTGTAATAGTAAATACTGTAAGTGCATGCTGTAATAGTAAATACTGTAAGTGCATGCTGTAATAGTAAATACTGTAAGTGCATGCTGTAATAGTAAATACTGTAAGTGCATGCTGTAATAGTAAATACTGTAATTACATGCTGTAATAGTAAATACTGTAATTACATGCTGTAATAGTAAATACTGTAAGTACATGCTGTAATAGTAAATACTGTAATTACATGCTGTAATAGTAAATACTGTAAGTACATGCTGTAATAGTAAATACTGTAATTACATGCTGTAATAGTAAATACTGTAAGTGCATGCTGTAATAGCAAATACTGTAATTACATGCTGTAATAGTAAATACTGTAAGTACATGCTGTAATAGTAAATACTGTAATTACATGCTGTAACAATAAATACTGTAAATACATGCTGTAACACTAAATACTGTAAATATATGCTGTAGCTGTACATATTGTATGTAAATAGACTATGGAAAATGTCACTTTAAAAGAATGTCTACATCACCACTTAAGAACTTACACTGATGTTTTGTTGTATTCAAAATGATAATAAGGAGCGTTAGATATTGATAGAGGTAACGATGAAAGCGATGAGAGCAGATATACAGTTCTAACAGGCCTGTTTATACTAGTGTTGTATTTAATACCAGTATTCCTCTACATAGCAATTCCTACCAGAAGAAATGTTTGTAGTATATTCAACAGAGTTAATTGTCAGTTAGACAGTTTTAGCATTATTTTTAATCATGATTAATGATTTTCGTTAAATATATTTCCGTCTGTCTTCAATAATAAGAGCTAATGCCTGTTTCCAGATCATTTACATCGCTTATTAATTTAATCAATCGTTTATTGATTTTTTCCACAAGAAAGAAAATCATCCCAACGAAAATGAGCGAGAAAACTGTGAAATCAGATAAATAGAACAACAACATTAATCTCACTGTCAGTAAACAGGCGGTAGCACACGTTCGAGGAAAACTAGACGTTGCTAAGCAACCAGAAGGTAACTACACGTTACGATTGGTTCATCCATCATTTAACATGTGTTTGCTGTGATCTGGTTTATTCAGTAGGTATCCTCAAATGACAAAAAACAATGTGATATCACTGTGGCAAGTTATCTTCTGCTGGAGAGTGCGGCAGATCTAATGTGGTTTGTGTATCAACGATTGGAGGCAAAGACTGAGACTTTCGTGGCTAAGGGCTGTCATTATCCACGATGTTGTCTCGTGGTACCGTATTATTGTGTACACTTGCTATCGTGTATCATATATTTATCTTGAAAAGGTTCGCCGTTCCACTGTCTATGAAACGTCTCCATTTCTAACAAATTTCTATAGAAACAGAAACCCATCATCAAATAAAGATTTAATATTGCTATTTTCTGACAGAAATACCCATTGGTAAAATTCACATCCCGATAATTTGTAATTATTTTATTAAAACAAACGAGCTCACCAATGATTGTTTTTACAAAATACAAATTAAAGGAAGAACGAATTCTAAACCACTAAATCATCACGGAAGTACACAGTCACCAAAACAATACAACGACGCACAAAATATCTGTGAAACGTGAACTACCGGAAGAAACCCGGACAAGTTACTGGGTATACAATATGATGATTTTATTGTTGTTCATTAAACAATGCCACAGTAGTGTTTCTTTAAATTCGAAAATATGTGTTTATTTTTTTCGGTATAATAAACAATTTATGGGCCAGGGTTAAGAAGAATATGAAGGTTTATTTAAGAATAGTTAAAATGTTTATAAAAAATGCAGGTCACATTCCAGTGAACAAAACACAACTAGAAAATGCAGACCAACAATTTGACGGGCTTTTCACCTCAACACAACATCTTACATTTAGGTCAATAGTTTCCATAAACATGGTAGCTAACCATTCAAGCATTTTAAATACTATATACCTAGATTCTAGACTGTATAGCGTCAGGTTATTTATTTGTATTACCCGAAAACGAACTTTCTACACGTGACCTTTCCTAAAACCGGAAATTGACATTTGACATAATATATTCTTACTACTGTAAACATCATCATATAGTACCTACTAGCTACTGAAAAGAACCCATTAAAAAATTTTTACAAAATTGACCCTTGTGACCTCAAAAGTGGGTCAAGGTAATTCATAATGTCAAAGCTGATTACTAACAACAGCTGGAAAATCTTACATGTGAAGTATCAAGGCTGTAGACCTTGTGGAACTTAAGAAGTTTGTAACCTAAAATAAAAAAATTCAAATTTTATCCCAATTGTCGACCAGAAGTGCAATTTTCAGAAGAGGTTTTATTAATACATTCAATAGCAATTGATCACAGTATGCTTCTGACAAAATCCCATCAGTGTGTGTCCGGGTTATTGAGAAAACACTATTTTAAGATTTTGACATGATTGAATCCTGTGACCTTGAAAGTCGGTCAAGGTTATTTCTATTATCAAACTTGGTAGCCGTTGACCAGAGCTTCTATATCATGTGGAACTTCAGAAGAAGTTTTTCAAAGTTTGTTTCCAAAATAGTAATGTTTAACTTTGACCCTAGTCAAGAACCGGGTGTTGAATTTTCAGACAAGATTTTAAAGATACATTCAATAGAAATTTATCACAGCATGCTACTGACAAAATTGCCTCTTGGTTATTGAGAAAATCCTATCTAAAGATTTTAACATAATTGACATATATGACCTAACATTTATAGGCAATGTTTTGAACATCTCAAATATGAAATATCTTTGACCTTGTGACCGTGAAGAATTTGAGAGAATTTGTTAAAAGTTTGTTGAAACCGGAATTAGACATTTTATAAAGAAATGTTTCTTGAGAAATGTTTTTATTAGTTAACTCATAAACATATCCAAAGATTAATTAAATTCAGGCGTTAATGAGATATTGCAATTAAAATCAAACTCTTCTACGACGTCATGGCGGCCATTTTGTTTTGTTGAAAAGTTGAAAATGTTACTAACTGGTTGAAGCCATCTGAGGAAACGTGTCATAGCAATTAATTGAAATGTAAGTTATTGATATACGTCTAAAACAAGTTTTACCAATATGTCGGCATTCTAAAAGATCAAAGGAAATTTTCAATGTGGTGTCCAACGTTTAAGGTAAGTGCTAATGAAAAACTGTTGACACTAAATTCATCGGAATGACATTTTACGTTGATATGTGAAAGAATTTAAAAAAAAAAAAGAAAACAATAAAAAGAATGGGGGGGAAAATTAAAATTTGTGACCTTTGACAAAACAGCGAGCTTTTTTTGGACATATTTTGTATACGCTTAATTGGTATAAAGTTAGATATGGGAATTATCTACACACAAATAATTGCATAAAATCCACAGTCAACGATTTTCGAGATGTGGCTATTTTAAAGTTTAAACATATGACGTCACGGCTGCCATATTGGATTTTTGACCAACTTTAAAATGTTACAAGCATATCTTAAGATACGTATCTACAAAACAGTAATTAGACTATAAACCTATCTCTTACCTAGCAAACGATTTGGACTTTTGAAAAACATTAAAAACGAAGAAAGAGAAAAAAACACACACAAAAAAAGTATGATTTCTTATACTTACATTTTGACAGTTTTTTCAATTGTTTACTTTACTGGAGTTAAAACAATTGTCATTTGATCATGAGACGTTATAGTACTGACGGAACAGCCCAACAACCGTCTCTATCTAAACGAAAAAACTGTGAGAATAGCCGTTTTAAAAGCACAGTGATAAAGCTATGTTTTAGGTTGTAAATCAAATAAACGTCCTTGTTGTATTTATTCCAGAGATGTCTCTGGTATCATTGATGAAGAATTTGAAGTCAGATTTCTTCCCTCTAGAAGAATAAGTCCAGACTCCTCCTTTCTCGACGCATCAGTCCAGACTCCTTCTTTCTCGACGCATCAGTCCAGACTCCTTCTTTCTCGACGCATCAGTCCAGACTCCTTCTTTCCAGACGATTTAGTCCAGACTCTCCCATTCTAGACGATTTCGTTCAGACTCTCCCATTCTAGACGATTTCGTCCAGACTCTCCCATTCTAGACGATTTAGTCCAGACTATCCAATTCTAGACGATTTCGTCCAGACTCTCCAATTCTAGACGATTTAGTCCAGACTCTCCAATTCTAGACGATTTAGTCCAGACTCTCCCATTCTAGACGATTTAGTCCAGATTCCTTCTTTCTCGACGCATCAGTCCAGACTCCTTCTTTCTAAACGATTTAGTCCAGACTCTCCCATTCTAGACGATTTCGTCCAGACTCTCCCATTCTAGACGATTTCGTCCAGACTCTCTCATTCTAGACGATTTAGTCCAGACTCTCCAATTCTAGACGATTTCGTCCAGACTCTCCAATTCTAGACGATTTAGTCCAGACTCTCCAATTCTAGACGATTTAGTCCAGACTCTCCCATTCTAGACGATTTAGTCCAGACTCCTCCTTTCTCGACGCATCAGTCCAGACTCCTTCTTTCTCGACGCATCAGTCCAGACTCCTCCTTTCCAGACGATTTAGTCCAGACTCTCCCATTCTAGACGATTTCGTCCAGACTCTCCCATTCTAGACGATTTCGTCCAGACTCTCCCATTCTAGACGATTTCGTCCAGACTCTCCAATTCTAGACGATTTAGTCCAGACTCTCCCATTCTAGACGATTTCGTCCAGACTCTCCCATTCTAGACGATTTCGTCCAGACTCTCCAATTCTAGACGATTTAGTCCAGACTCTCCAATTCTAGACGATTTAGTCCAGACTCTCCAATTCTAGACGATTTAGTCCAGACTCTCCCATTCTAGACGATTTAGTCCAGACTCCTCCTTTCTAAGCGAATTAATCTAGCAGGTTCACAGTGTTCTGTATTCCTTTAAACCAGTCAGGTTTTACAGATCACTGGGTTATAACTATCATGTGACCGTGGTAGGTATGACCCCTACAATGACAGGTCAGGTAAATAATATATTAATGAACATTTTGTACATGGCACATGAAAGAGGTGGTGAAACGTGCAAAAATATCATCATTCCTTTTTCTGGGGGAAAACGGCACCAGTTTCAAACTTGTCTCACTCTAAGTGACGGGAACGCAGCGATGTTTTTTTTTTTTTTTTTTTTTTCATTTTCTAAAATGAAACTACGCTATGTAAGTATCTCATTTTATCATTAAAAACCATAATACTTCGACAGTCTTGAGTTTATCCATATAACCGCTTAATGGGATTATCCTGTTGGCATTTATATGTCCATGAACATCAACTGAAAGAATTTCACTGTTTTTGAAACCTCTGCAAAATGACTTAAACAATATTGACAGGAAGGATGTGTTACAGGATACAAAGATATAATTGTGAAATAATTGGTGCACGTGAAATACAGTCAGCAACATACAAGGGAGGCGTAACGCTACTGTTTAACCTATTGGTGGTGCAATCTTCTTCTTCATTGTTTATATTTTAAGGACCAACCAATCGGATAAGATTGTACAAAAAACAAAAAAATGAGTGGCACCGCAAAGCAATGGATGACACTGCATCACAGCTGTTTCGTCTTTCTAGGAATCATCAGTGATACTACATCCTACAGCTGTTTCGTCCTTCTAGGACTCATCAATGATGGTAAATCACAGCTGTTTCGTCCTTCTAGGACTCATCAATGATGGTAAATCACACAGCTGTTTCGTCCTTCTAGGACTCATCAATGATGGTAAATCACACAGCTGTTACGGTGTTCTAAGACTCGTCGGTGATTCTAAGGGCCTAACTGTTAAACCTGGGAGGCGACTGAGGAAAATCCAAAGTGATCGACAGAAATGACAAAATCTTGTTGGGGATGTGAACTGGTTCCATAATTCCATAAATCCCACGATTTTCATATACCTGGTTATTTTAAAGAACGTCAAGTACATGTGTATATTCTAAAGCGTGCCACTATTCCAATGAATTATCTCGGGACTTCCATTTCACCAGCAGGTACTACTACCTGTAATCTCGGAAGGTTGTACAACACACACACATAGCACCATATTTAGATACAAGTTACAAAAGAGTGCACCACACCTCGGTGTATTGTCACGGTAAGGAACAATAACTCTGGTAGCGATCGAAACGGAATTTAAACTGTTCTGTATTCATTGTTCAGTAATTTCGTTTTCTGATTATTATCGATTCACAGGCTCATGTCTGAGAATACATCAAGCTCCATTTTGCATTTTTTTTAAAAAAAGAAATGAGATATACGAAAGATAGACCCCGCCTTCTAAAGAAATCACAAGTCAAGCGCACGAGTGAAAAAAAGTACCTGTTTACATGTGATCTTTAAATACACAGTATATTAAACAATCATTGTTAAAACAAATAATAAACAAAGTATTAAGTTTTTAGTCAAATTTAATACATGAAAAATTGTCGATTTGTAAACAATACAAATGTAAACAATGTGAGCGACAAAAAAATATGAATATGATAATGGTGACATTCTCTCGGCGATGCAATTTATCACAGAGGCACATCAATATTGGCCTATTGTTTAATAGATGGCGTTGTTACGTTAAGAACGTTCATGCTTTTCTAGTCAGCAGCGCGAGGTCACTGAAGGCAATGTGTTCGCCTTTTTCACAATGACTTGTTCGCTTCGGAAATGTAAAAGACTTGAGAAAGCAGCAGTAATTGTAGCAATTGAATCCTAATTATTGTCAGCGATTTCTACTAGGTCGGTACCAGTAGTTTTATTTGTACACTTTTTCAGTGATAAAAAGTGGTTCTTTCTAACAAACGTATTATGGGCTGTACAGCTCGCATAGTACATTGTGTAGGTAGAAGAGAAGGCTCGGTTTGAAGTTTGTTCAGGGATTTATTAAGAAGAAAATGTTTTAAAAAATAAAATTTCTATGACCTTAACAAATGCCGTGACTTTCATGTCGGTCAAGGTCACTCATTTAGAACAATCTTGATGGCACTGGTGTGTGACTTTGTAAGTCTATTAATTTAATCCCACTAGCTTAACATCGTGCCCATCGATGTTAGTCAGAAGGCCTGAGCGGGTGACAAAGTGTCCAGGTCATGCCAGCATGTCACTAGACAAAAACAGACCGAAGAAGCAGTTAGTTTTGACCTCTGTGACCTTGATAAAAAAGTAGTTTTAACCCCTGTGAGTTCGGTAAAAGGAAACGGTAAAGTGTGTCACTTAAGCGTATCTGAAAGTCCCTAATACTTTGGAGCATTTTCACACGAAGGTTTTGAAGAATACTATTTCTTCTGCCTTCCAAAATTATCTTTGATTTAACTCTAAATCTGACAGACCCTCTATAAACAATGAAGGTTTTGTATAGGGCAGGAACATGTTAATTACTAGTATATCAGATTCCTTGTTCTGATATAGGGAAAGTTTTATTATAGAAGTTACAACTTGTGGCAAGTTGCTAACATTTCTGACAAAATATGATATACTTAAATGTAAGGATATCCCAAATGTTCCTTGACGAAAAGTTAACCGGCAGTTATTGCTCTACAACTTGTCCATCACATCAAAATACCCAATATCCTATGTATTATCATTATCATATACTCTAGGTATCTGAATTTAGTTTCTATCTTTGTTGTAGTTATTTAAACATGTACATTATCAATAAGAGTACAACATGTATTGTAAAGTTATAAAACATTTTATTTCTCTGAACATGAGGTTTATTTTCAGCACTGTGTAACTGCACCGCCATGTAACAAGTTACACTTTATAACAGCCATACAATGGTAGGGAATCACAAACATTTTACTGATATCAGAACAGAAATACTATTAAATCCAACTCAAATATTTTCATTATAATTTCCAAAAATCTGACAATGATTTAGCACTATTTTTTGTAATATGTATATTGTAAATAATATGTAGTGTGATATTTTGCAGCATAATCCAGGAATTTCAAATAAAATTACCATGCTAAAACATGAATGCAAAAATATAAGTGTCAGGCCTAGGGATTTTATTTTGACAATTTTCTCGACAAAAATTGTTCTGAGGAGTCTCATGTAAAATGCATACACCATTTTATTTTATACATCTAATCTCATTTGAACATCTACATTTCAACAAGAATAAACATCCAAGCTTAAACATCCACATCAACAACTTGCATTCATTTATACTTTGGACACTTCAGAATTAATGGTTGATGTGAGAGTTATTGGTGAGGATCAGTTTGAACAAGACACATGGCAGTAAGCACGATATTCCTTTTACCCGCTAAAACTGCTCTGATTCATTCAATTCTCTTGACTACACCATATAATTAAAACTTTTAACCTATTATTTATAATAACATTTTTTTTCATTCAGACTCTGAGAAAAAAAAACTGAATGCATGACTCTCTCTTCAGAACTATTTTGTTCACTCAATACCTTAGTCACAAAGTTTACACCCACAAAATACTTTTATTCATTATATTAATGGAATCAATTAAATTTTATATATGTATCAAATATCCAATTGTGGTTAGAAATAAAGAAATAACAAATCCTTAAAAAAATGAGTTGTAAACAAGCTGGAGTACAAACGGGAGAAACCATAAATGTTGCAATCAGTAACAAAAA
Organism: Ylistrum balloti; assembly: GCF_031769215.1. Classification (NCBI taxonomy): domain Eukaryota; kingdom Metazoa; phylum Mollusca; class Bivalvia; order Pectinida; family Pectinidae; genus Ylistrum; species Ylistrum balloti. The sequence goes on along the minus strand of NW_026782744.1, from coordinate 237,179 downwards.
CACTGGATAAAAGTTTAAACAAAAAGTTATTTGAATTTAATTTTGTCTTTACTAAATACTGAATAAATGGATAACCTGTTATCATAACATCTATACACTATCAATTTCCATAGCAATGAAACCCAGCTATTGAAAATGTTATCAGAATTACTATAGATAAATGGAATGCTAAATACCAATCAGATATGTATGCTATTGAACCTACATCATGTTCTAATCCTCACCAATAACTGGTTCAAATCATAATTTATAATCATGTAACACAAATCATTTGTAATCCAAAATTTCTTTTTGCTAAATCATTATTAAATGGGTTTCATTGGGATGTTGTACAGAAATGAATACAACAGCTTGGTTTGATATTCTTGATGTTTGAAGGACACTGCTGTCCACAGAGAAATGAATGACACCATACATAGTCTACTGTGAAATGACACTGGAGTCCACTGTGACATGAATGACAACGAAGTATACAGTGAAATACATGACACTGCAGTCTACAGTGACATGAATAACACCGAAGTCTACAGTGAAATAAATGACATCGCAGTCTACAGTGAAATAAATGACACTGCAGTCTACAGTGAGATAAATGACACTGAAGTCTACGGTGAAATAAATGACACTGCAGTCTACAGTGAAATAAATGACACTGAAGTCTACGGTGAAATAAATGACACTGCAGTCTACAGTGAGAAAAATGACACTGCAATCTGCGGTGAAATAAATGACACTGAAGTCTACAGTGTAATAAATGACACTGAAGTCTACAGTGAAATAAATGACACTGCAGTCTACAGTGTAATAAATGACACTGCAGTCTACAGTGAAATACATGACACTGCAGTCTACAGTGAAATACATGACACTGCAGTCTACAGTGATTTGTGTAACACTGCCGACTACAGTATAATGGTGGAAACTGCATTCTATAGTATAATGGTGGACACTGCAGTTTTCAGTGAAATGGATGACATTGCAGTCTACAGTGAAATGGATTACTCAACCATCAACAGTGACATGGAAAACAATACATAAAGTGCAGTGAAATGAATTGGGAAAAATGAACATGAAGAAAATATCACAGACGCAAGGCCGACCTTGTGGGGACGACATATCTTTGATCAATTTTAGTTAACTTTGTCCTTTGGGGAATCTTTCTCTCAAAATGAATATCCGGTGGGTTGATATCACAAAACGCTATATTTTCAGGATCTTCAGCGGGTGTCAACAAAATTAATTCCAAATTCAATGTAAGGTTCTCGAAGGAGTGCTGGAAATGGTAATACTCTCCTGAATGCAGCAAACCCTATCTACCTCCCTGGTCATAGAGATTCTTAGTTATTCAGCAGATGTTCTAGAAAATTCAATGAAATTACCTTTTTCCTTATTTAAACTATTCCAATAAAATGTCTTCCTCATCCAAATACTCCAGGTTTCCTTTAGGAAATAATATACATACAAGTAATAAATAGACTGGAAACTCCACCATGAATTTAGTCTGGAATCCTTGGGTAGAATCAAATTTATACCAGAATAGCTTTGGAACATCTCTAAACATTGTTGCAAGATGACAGGGTTTTGTATCACTAGCTGTCGAGAGGTTTTGGTGAGCAGCCATTTGGAGGTTACGAATTTGTTCCCCTTTCACATTTAATATCATCTGCCAGAATTCCATTGTCCAGTTGATATGGGAGCCCGCTTACGGCTTTCTGATTGGATTAAAGATTTACAGTACTGCTCTAACATCTGAATAAGCACCTTTTTCTTAAAACGTCCCGCCTCACGTATCACATCACGGACAAATGCACTTTTCATGTCCACACTCCCTTGCACTGTGTTTAGATGATTGAATAAAGCATCGTAATCTGAAAAAACAAGATGAGATAGCAATTAACGAATAGCAATTAACGAATAGCAATTAACGAGATAGCAATTAACGAATAGCAATTAACGAGATGGCAATTAATGAGATAACAATTAATGAGATAGCAATTAATGCCTGTGATATATCAGGGACATATAACAGAAGGGATAGGAGACTGCTACATCTCTTTGTAAAACTACAGCAAATAAATGGGAGTTAACCATCCTTGAAATGACATGTTAACATTTTATTAGCAGCTCAACTATCAATATACATGTACCACTTAAGTCTGAAATATGAGGAAAACCATTCTAAATCAATGGCATGAACACTAAATTTCCATTTAACTGATGAAATTTTCATGACAAAGCAGTTTTATTTTTGAGCTCCACTTTTCATTAGCCGACTACATGGCTGGTCAGTGCTAAGGTGGCTCTCACAACAGTCTAAATGTGATTGAGGAACAGGCAGATAAAACAAGATAACAGCTATGAGGAGATGAGGAGAAAGGAGCTTAAATGTGTATACAGTGAACAAACACAAAATCTAACTCTATGATCTGGACAATCTTTTTGTTTTACAAAGGCCAGTAACTCTGTAACTGAGAAATCGAGGGCCCTGAATTTGGTACACTGTACATCACTTGGTATATGCCCAGTTTCATGATCCTTACTCAACTGTGGGAAAAATTATGCTCCCGATAGGAAAGGTGGAAAATTTTCAGGGAGCATAAGCAAATTGAAACTTCACCTGCATATTATCATTATACAACCACATACCAATATTTTTATTAAATACATTTAATTGATTTAACTTTCAGAATAAAAAAACATGCCTGATTGTCCATATTAAGCAAAAGATTCAAATACATACTGCGTCCCGGGCGTTTCATTTCTTTAAATAACGTGTGCCGTAATCTGGTATTGTGAGACCACATATTCGCCTCCTTCTTGCTGCTAATTTCATGTCCATGAGTACGATCACGTACATTCTCCACTTCTGACACATTGTTTTTTAGAGCACTAGGAGAATTTAAATGATTCACACTGTTTTCAATTACATGATTAGTCACTTTGTCTTGTTCAATATCGGCTATCACTAGCGGAGATTCGTCCTCTGACATATTTCCATCATCGGAGGTAACAGATTCCGCTAAAAATAAGAAAAAGTCAAATAAATCAATAAGGTTATGAAATCAGCAGATTTTGAATTTTTAAATTAATAAAAACTTTAATTGTTTTTTCATACACACTGATGATATCAAACTTCCTGTACACTGTAAACAAGAGTTCAAACAAAAATCCTGTATTAATCATTAACACTATAACAAGGGTCCAGAGGGTAAGGCTCATAAAAACAATTCAACATCCTACTGAAGTACTTGGATACCATCAGAACTTCATAATCATAAATAATCAGAACATATGACCCAATTATGATTGTAGGCCTTTGGTGCTATCAGAAGAAGATATTACTTTGACTCAAGATAAAAGGAAAGATACTAAATCACTAAGCTCACTTGGCACTTTTGACTCAGGGAGTTAAAAATCAATATTTAATACTAAAACAAGGGTCCACAGGGTTAGGCTGGGAAGACTATTAAACATCCTATTGAAGCACATGGATACTATCAGGACTTCATAACTGTGTCGAACAAGGACGCAGAAGCAGATACAGATTGAGTTATCTCCCTTTGACGTCAATGCCCCCATCAGTATCCCTCCATTTTAAGACAATCAGGTCACTCTACAAACCTGATTGAGGTAAGGTGGAGGTATGGTTTTTGGAAAGTTTGGAAAGTGGATTTAACATTAGAGAAACCAATTTCAAAACTATTCAATTTGCCACCTTTAAGAGAAAACATTAATCATAGGGAATAGTGAATCTTTTTCCTTGGACATGAAATTGACTCCCACGACTTTAAATACAAGTAAAAAAATTTCTGTTCGTAAATATTATTGGGAGACATCCCTTAAACCTACTTGTCGAATCTCATGGATTTTACTTTACAGAAACCAGTTATATATCAAGAGATAGTATGTCAATTTTTTGTGACAAAGCACAGATACACAACAACTAGTAGACATTTCAAATGCTTGTTTGAGCAATACAAATATCATCAGCTTCTTTATCTTTATGAATGCCAAAACTTGATCTTACATTATCACTCTTCCCTTCCATGAAAAGAAAAGCGCCAATGACTTGCTGTATACTTACTCTCCATAGTCTCTGTATCTGACATGGAACTATCTGTATCTGGGGATTGGGGAGCAGGAGAAGCAGGGGGTGTAGATCCAGGGGAGGGAGAACTTGGTCGACGGTACTTGATATCTCTAGGTAAGGGACCTGAAAAAATTGATGAATCAGTGAAATTAATTTGATAATCTTTTTTCTGACTGACAAGATTTAAATTTTGATAATAAGTATTGTTAATGGACAACAATCAAATATGTTATCCTAAATTGATGATGCAATAATTGACAGTAATATTTTTTTTAAATCCATCATTAAATTTGAATTGTTAAAATGTAAGGACAATATTATATACATTGTTAAGATATTCAAGATTATTGCTGTCTCCTACAAACAAGATTTAACCATTAGTTACCTGCTTTCCGGCGCTTTGGTCCTGGGGAAACTGATGGACTCTCATGATGTCGTTTTTTCACTGGCTGCTGACCAAAATTGGCTTCATCTGCCTCATCTACCATATTGAAATTCTGTGAATGTAAATGAAATGTGGAGATAAGTCTAACTTTTAGGTTCGTATGTGATGCCAAACAACAAATAGTGAACCATACTGGCAGCCATGTATGTTCATTAAATGCAGTATCAGCTAGATCAGGCCTACCTAGGATACACTTTATACTTGTTGGTGTATCAGTGTTACAACCACTGATGATTTATATTGTTGTTTTCATGTTTCCAATAAAAAAGCACAATAACTAACCTACCAGTTAAATTTATAAAACAGATATAAAGTCACCTTAAATATATGTACAGAAGTATACAACACTGAAATCATTAGGACTCATTGACACAAGGCATATTAACACCAAAGAAGTTTGACTCAGCTGAAAAAGTTTTTACATAATTCTGAAGAAAGGCACTTGAGTATGTATTAATTGGTTTACTCTTACTGTGATAGAGACAGCCTATTCTTTGTCAAATAAATTGTTTAGTGAACAATTAAAATCAGAATTCTCAAGTTCTCTACTGCCTTATACAAGTGGGTATAATTGTTGGTCTGTATGACAAAGACGAAGCAGTGAAACATTAGAGTTGTCTCCCTTGAACCGTCCTGCCATCATCAGTATTCCTCCATTTTAAGACAGACAGGTCACCCTACAAACCTGACTGAGGTAAGGTGGAGGTCAACACTGGGTTTAAAGGTCAAACTAAGCTTATTTAGGCATTACAGGCATTGCTTTTCAACTTAGCCAAAATAAACTAGCGCAATCAATGGTTGTCAATCTCTATGGCAACAATCAATGTAAAATGATTCATTGTTGTATCTACACCACTTACCAGGGCTGTAGAATGTAGTATACTTATGGAATAAGAAGCCATTTAAAACCCCACTGAACAATGTTGTAAAATCAGTCAGGGGATTTGTTTTATTTTTCATGTCCATGAACTGTTAAAATAAGTAGATTTAATGGGTTTTATCTACCCACAAAATCAAGTTTCTATAAAATAGTTTTTTTGAAAACCAACAAAAAGATATGATTTCAAAGTAGTCTCCTGTTATACTCACAGGTCTCCTAGCAACCATATTCATAAAATTAACCAGTTTTTAACAAGTGAAGAAAGACACTGTACCTTGACTTTAAATGGATTTCCAAACATGTGCACCCGTGACGGCTGGTTTTCCAGCTCCCGAAGTAATGGTGGCTGTTTCTTCAGGTAATCTTGATAATTACCCATTTGTTGTATAGGAACATTATGCATCTGATCTAAAATTTTAAAGAGACAAGATTTTGTAAATTTATACCAGAGCATGGAGTACAAAAAAGACTAATATCTAAATGTCATACAAAGAAAAACAGTTAAGATCAGTGTTTGTCACAGACTTTTCTTCCTGTATCCTACATATTCAATCCAACTGTGCATTCCTCTGTGACTTTCTATCAAGCATCCGAGACAGAGCTGACAATTTATAGTACATCTAATCATATATTTCATGGTAGATCAGTATTGTATATGAGTCAAACTTACCATGATCAACCAATTTCGTATTGCTGTATGATTTCTGTAAGAAATTCATTTTCATACGGGAAATTTGGTCAAGTAAACGTGAACGCGGAATGTCATATGGGTTACGGTAATACTGAGGAAGAATGCTAGGATCAGCCACAGCCATTGTGAATGTATTGAAGTCCGTTAGTTCCTGTTTTAGGCTCTGAATATTTCCTCCAACATTTTGCAGTAACTGGTTAAAATCTTTTCTTTGTAAAATTGATGTCTTGGTCCTGTAAACAAAAGTAAATATTTTTTATGTTAACTTTGCTAAAATTAAAACACAATATTTCAATGTACCAAGTTATTTCCTTGTCTCATCTGACTAGGGATAAAAAGATTGATTTTCAAATATTTCATGTTTGTTGTACTGGTTTTAAGATTCAATTTATTTGCCATGTAAAATTTGAAATTTCAATTAAGTAAAAAAAACCTAGTCTAACCTGCAGAAGCTACTTCAGATTCTTTAGATGACATGCATTATAACGTCCACAAACATTTTTAAATATGAATAATGTTGTATCATAAATCTAGAATATTACTCTATGTATTTAACTTATGTGATTGTATCTTTATATGTCAATGTAAGTGGATATACTTTAAATCAGGGTGATGTTGTTAATTAGTTGTAAATCTAAATACATTAACCTGTGTAAATAAAATAATTGATCTACAAAACAGTATGTATTAGGCCTAATGTCAAAATTATTTTCTTTAATCCTAATTTAAAAGAACACTAATTACTGGATAATGGATGATACAGAATTTTTTATACAGACATCTGAAGTTTTAAATATATTAGACATTACTAGTTACCTACCGTGAGTCAACCTTGATTCCATCATTGAGGGGGACTTTCTGACCAACTGAGGCTATCAATCGGTCCATCTCCACCTTGGCCTAAAAAATAGGAACAGTTCCTGATCTTCTCCATTTAATCCTTTAAACATCTCTCCTCAAACACTTAGGAAGGGCAATCTTATTTTCACATGCAAAAAATATGACACTTCCAATTTTTTACCACAAGATATTCATCAACACTAGCACTTATCATATTTTCAGAACTCACAAAACCTCTATTCAAATAAAGGCAATTATGGAGTTATTGGGTGTAATATGTCCGTGTTGCTATGGATTCTGATTCTGGAGGGGACCCTAAAATACAGTTGTTTAAATGCTAGAACCATTTTCATACCATGTGAAATAAATTTACATAATACAAAAAAAAATTCTCTATGAATCAAGGTAAGCCAAAAATATTAAAGAAGCAGATTGGGCACCACTGACCAATCATACTGACCAATCATAGGTCATTGGGCACCACTGACCAATCATAGGTCATTGGGCACCACTGACCAATCATAGGTCATTGGGTACCACTGACCAATCATAAATCATTGGGTACCACTGACCAATCATAGGTCATTGGGTACCACTGACCAATCATAAATCATTGGGCACCACTGACCAATCATAAATCATTGGGCACCACTGACCAATCATAAATCATTGGGCACCACTGACCAATCATAAATCATTGGGCACCACTGACCAATCATAAATCATTGGGTACCACTGACCAATCATAAATCATTGGGTACCACTGACCAATCATAGGTCATTGGGTACCACTGACCAATCATAAATCATTGGGTACCACTGACCAATCATAAATCATTGGGTACCACTGACCATTCATAAATCATTGGGCACCACTGACCAATCATAAATCATTGGGTACCACTGACCATTCATAAATCATTGGGCACCACTGACCAATCATACTGACCAATCATAGGTCATTGGGTACCACTGACCAATCATAGGTCATTGGGTCAAATCATTGGGTACCACTGACCAATCGTAAGTCATTGGGTACCACTGACCAATCATAAATCATTGGGTACCACTGACCAATCATAGGTCATTGGGCACCACTGACCAATCATAGGTCATTGGGTACCACAAACCAATCGTACTGACCAATCATAAATCATTGGGTACCACTGACCAATCATAAATCATTGGGTACCACTGACCAATCATAAATCATTGGGTACCACTGACCAATCATAGGTCATTGGGCACCACTGACCAATCATAAATCATTGGGTACCACAAACCAATCGTAATGACCAATCATAAATCATTGGGTACCACTGACCAATCATAAATCATTGGGTACCACTGACCAATCATAAATCATTGGGTACCACTGACCAATCGTAAGTCATTGGGTAACACTGGCCATTCATAAGTCATCATGTAGCACTTATCAATCAAACGTTGTGTAGCGAGATCAAAAATCATTGTTCTTCTGATTTGATTCTCAACTTTAAGCAACATTTATATTTCTCATGTTTCTAAAATTCCGTCCACCAATTTAAAAGTGCCGCAGGTTTTCTTGACGATCCTGAGGGTTTTTGAATTGATTTTGTGTTGAGACTAATATTAGGACATTCCTGTATCCATTTCCTGAAACATTAATCTACTACCAACTTCTTAGCAACAAGACTCTTCTAATCAGTGATAATCTTTTACATAAATAATTTACGTTCCAAATCAGTGACAATATTATACCTGATTTTTTAGTTTTTTCAAGTAGGTTATGACTGTGTAACTAAGGTTATTGTCCATTGTATCAGGCACCAGGTTTGGAGCTCCCATTCGTGCCAATGCTCGCCTCAAAGGCTGAAAACCAAATGAAAAATAACAATGCTATTAATATCCAATTCAATAAAAAATCCTATTGTGATGAGGTCACACGTATGATATTCAAACACTAGGAAATGAAGTATTTCTTATGAAATATCAACAGATGTTCTGTGAAATGTAAAGCCATTGTTTCCATTTCAGTCTATAGTATTGTAATATTCTACTGTTAATGTTTCCATTATAGAGGCATAAGAATTCCCCTCAGCCATCATAAATCACATCAGAAAGGCCTTACGGTTAACTTACACATCAAAACAATGATGCAAGACGGAAACATTTATACGATACATATAATATGACACACGATAAACTCATATGCTGTTATATGAACCAGGACATATTGAATGGTTGATATAATTGATATTCATGTACAATTACTAAACCAACTTATGGCTGGTCATTTGTTGCAGTGTCATTTTTGCTATTAGGCGATATATTAACCTGACAATGAAAATATATTAAGTAAAATAAAGAGAAATGTGTATTAAATGTCCTTTTACAGACAGCAAAATTTTAATTCAGTAAAATATAACTTGATCATTTTTGCCTTTTTTGTGCAAATAAAAAAAAAACCCCATACCCCAGCATAATATGGTGGCATCGTCTTAATGTACCCATCAAACTGCTGTCGCCATTTAGGACATATCTTCAGTTTATGTACTTTAAAAAGTTCATCTGCAAAGACAAAATTAGTAAAATATTTCAGATTAATGACAGATGCAAGATGAAAAAAAGAGATGAAGTGATTTCTAGTTGTCATCTGGTACTGCAGCTACAAGGTAAGGGTAGTTGGTACAGTATGATACAGTGTTCAACAAAAACCGTATACAAGTGTATTTAACATGTGCAATATTCACTAATTGCAAAATTAAAATCTTGCCTTCTTTACTTGATATGTAGCAAACAACAGCAATTCATCAACTTTTTCAGGCATATAATATTCCTTAGTTCCTATCTTATCAATTCTCAATCAATTAGACGAGAAAAAATCCCCGATACATTCCATTAATTCCTTTAATTCTCCGACAACCTTTTGAACAAAAGTTGAAATTTTGATTGATAAAGATCTAGTTACATTTTGATCCTTAGACAAATATGCACGTCTTTAAAATATTTTAAAAATGGTACTGAGTACGATTATCAAAAACGACATCAGTGAAAAGAGCTATATTCAAATGTAATGAGTTTTGATAGTCAAAGAAAATTAATTTGTTTACATTGAACAATTAATGTCAAAGAGGACATTTTGTTAATGTAAAACAGCAAGACAATCTATAAAATGTGACTTCAATTGTCTTCGTGTAATTAACATATTTTCAATATTGGTAATGAGACTGAACGGCCTCACTTGATTGATGGATGTCTCCGGCCGACTGTTCCATGAGATGGCTTCCTGCCGTCACATGATAAGCATGGTGTCGGAGGAAGTGTCTCCCCCGTAAAGTCAGATCGAGGCTGCATCGAGAAGACAAAGCCATGGCTTTAGAATAGAGTTATCTTCCCCTAGGTCTATATCACATTAATTTTAGCAACAATGGTGGTTTTAGAATAGAGTTATCTTCCCCTAGGCCTATATCACATTAATTTTTAGCAACAATGGTGGTTTTAGGACAGAGTTATCTTCACCTAGGCCTGCATCATATTAATTTTAGCAACACTGATCAAACATCCAACAGGCAGAACACAAAGGAAGCAGGGAATTTCACTGTGTACAGAGTTTGCTATTAAAGTAAAATACATAGCATGAATTTAGATCACCAATTTATGTATCTAAATACAAACAATGTACCTATAATAGGATGCACAAAACATTATGGAGTCAGATCAGATAAAACACTTATGCAATATCACCTATGGCATAACAAAACATTGTCTCAGAACCTTCACAAAGACTTGGCTTATACAAGTCCTTACTTATCCACTATAGTAACTTTCACATAACTAAAGTATTTTCCATACAACTATCGCCTGGATCCATGGCCCAATCAAATCTACCAACAATTTCTAGTCCATTACTTTTACCCTGACAATGTTAACACCCCAGTATTTCTGCTGTTGCCCAAACAGTTTACCCGAGTCAAATGTTCTTCTCTGTAAACCAAGTTCAGTCTTCAAGAAGATAGACAGCAGTACAATACCATGCCACTCCTACTTGTGACCCTACTTGTTTATATCTCTCAACCTCACTTCTAGGATTCAGTCTATCCACCTTAACATTGCCATGTCACCCCGTTTGATCTACCAATGGGATACAGCTATGAAAGGTTACTATTCTTATCCCACACATGTTTGACCCAGTTCTGTTATTACACTCCATGTAACCCCTGCTTGTTCAACTCCCTCACTCAAAGGCCCCATCCTTGCCTATTTTTCACCCTTTCATGTTACATTTTTCAATTCTGGGCTCTATTCATGTTTGTTTTTCAGTGTTGTGACCCCTCTGACTCTTGAGTCCAATTTGGGTTTGTCCTTTCACAGTTACGCAACCCCTCACATTTCTTGTCCTTATTTTGTTTTTCACTGTCCATCCTGATATTCCAAGAGTTACAATCACTTTCCCTCTCAGTTTTCCTGGAACATGTCATGACAAATTTAAGGCAAGGGCAGTTATTATTTTGGTTCCAGGAGAAAAAAACTGACTAATCACAGGCTGGTTATGCTCCTTTTGATTGTAAAGGAGAGACATCAAGAGATGTGTTTGATGTGCAGCAAACGATCAGACTAGTCTTTCGTCTTGTCTACAAAGTGTGGCACATAGAACCTTCAGTTTTGCTGCGGCATGTTCCAGTGTGCGGAGAGCGAAGGTGATTGTAACGCCTGGATTGTCGAGGACGTTCACTGTCATAAAACCCCTGATACTTCTGGGACTCAATTCCTACTCGTTCATAAGACCTCTCTAACTTCTGGGCCTAATTCATGTCTTTTTTCACTCTGCTATACAACAGTGCTAGACTCACCAAGGAGAGGCAGCAGTACAGGGTAGTTGTATGGCATGATGAAGAGGTTAACACAGGAGAGAGCACTGCTGGCCTTTAGATATCCAAACGGATGTCCTGTATCGCTATATTTAGCACTGTTACTGATGAAAACCTACAATAAACATTTAGGAGTAACATACTGTAGTAATATCAAAAACATTTGGTTTTTCGAAATTTTTAAATAAAATTTTCATTAAAACCTCACTAAATCAATTCTTCAAAATAAACTTCCACAGCAGACAATTCTGTATGACTTTTATTCTGTTATATATAGTATGTATCTGTATATTCCTAAGCTTTTAAGTAATCAGTCTGAACTGTTATGTTTCAATGTGCTACAGGACTGGTATCTCGATTCTTTGAATATGTTGTCATACGAGCTTACCTATCAGAATATTTCATACTTATTTCCAACTGTAAGGCAAAATCTTCTGATATTTTTCTCTCTTGTTTCACTTTTGTGGAAAGTAATAGTAACCTGTGACAACCATGGAATATTTTCCTATCTGCATAATTGGTGTACATAAACCAATTTGACAAAAAAATGGTGTCTCACCTGCCAACAAGTGTTAGGAAGCCTGCGCTCAAGGATAAACTGGGTCAGCGGTGAAGGTTCTAGCTCATATTTATCAAATGGGAGATTCTCAATCACCATTGGTTCACAATCAGTACAGCAGAATTTGACAACAGGCTGGGCTGACCGTGGAGGCTGCAACAAGATCAAAATCCCATCACCTTTGTGTTAATGCTGCTTTTCATGTTGAAACCATGTATAGTTCCATAAAGGTGTGTGCTGATGTTAGAGGTAATCTGTTCTAAATCTTTTTTAAAATCAAACTCCCAAAACAGGATTTTACCATAATCATATTAAGACCAATCACCGAAACAAATTCTGTAAACCTACCAGAGTAGCACTTGAAATGTCTGGCCAGTATGCCTCAGGAATTGGCCAATGACCCACAGAGTACCCCTTTTGTGCTGATCTTGGCACATATATAAGCTTCCTGCAGTTCTGCCATTGACTACTGCCGGGCATTTGTTGCTGTAATTGTTGTAGAACTGCTTTCTTGTCATCTTCCACTTCCTGCTGTATAGGCTTGTTCACATCCTGGTTCTCTGTATAAATAATTATGGATATTTTTTATATAAATCTTCATGGATATCATTTCAGTAGATTTCATACTTCTTGTAAAAAAGCTAAGCATTGTCTTTAAAAAGCCAGTCCTCCGTAAACATCGATTAAATTGTTGTTCAAGGGAACAATACTGAACTTTTGACTTAACTTCTGGAGTCACACTTAAAACTACTCTACAGCCATTACAAGGTACAGCAAGGAATTAAATAAAGAAAAAAAAGATGAATTTCTTAATAACTGGTGGCTGAAAAATTAAATATCCCTTTAACAGTATGCCACTTCTGGAAGTTTAAACCAACTCTACAAAAATGTTATGTACGACAAATAATGTTGCTGTAGTCAATATATGCGAAACTGACCTCATTTCAATATGGTGTGGATACTTAGAGCCAAGTAACACCTTAAACTTATGCTCCAGTAGTGCTTCAGCAACTCCATTAGGCAAGACAAACAACCGATCATATTTTATAGAAGCCAGGTCACTCCTCTCAATCATTATGAAAGCAAAACTAAATGTTCTTATTTGAAACACCTACCTTTAGAATTTCCATTGCTGTCAACAATATCCATTTTTCCTGCAAAGAAAATTTGCCAAATTGTTTCCAATATCTGGTATTTAAAGAATGATGCATATAAACCAACTCTCAGAGAAATGAAACCTATCTCTACAACAATTTACATTTAGTTAATCAACTATAAATAAAATAACACTAACCTTCCATCAGTACTGGTGTAGGCTCAGGTCCAATCTTCTCAAAGTTGATGACCACACCACTCTGAACTTTCTGTACTAAACTGTCGAGTGTCGCATTCAACATCTTCTGGGTGTACACAGCATATGACCGTCCTGTTATTAGCATGTATTGTATATATAGTTTCAAATATAATGTACACACATTGTTAAAAACATGATTTCATCAAAAAACAAAACTATTATCAGTATCAAAATATTGTCAGCTTGGTGAGGTGAAATTGGTGAAAACAGATGTTCAATTTCTACAAGAACTTAAAGATCCTTCTGTGATCTTTTTTTAATAAAAACACCATATGAAATCCTACCTTTTCCAGAATATCTTTTTAAATAAGATGAATTAGCAAAATGAAACCATTTCAATATTTTACATTTCTAAAATATGTTTGACTATTTCACTTTCACAACGAGGAAGAATGGAGCAGTGTACTCTTACCTCCAGTCACCTCACACATTGCGTCCAGTGGGTGGTTTTCTGCTGAAGGGATGTACATATTTCCAGTCATGTCCATTGGAACACTCCCTGGAATCTTAAGCACTAAACCAAAAATACGCTGGTCCCATCTAAACGGCTCCTTTGTCAGTTCTGACCCAGGAACTGTTGACAGCATTGGAAGATTGAGCTGAAAGTGTGAAAAAAATCAATGAAATATTAAGTCATTTTTATAAAAAATGTCTTTTTCATTTTCATTATGTTTAAAAAGTCAAGTCAACAAGTAAGTAAAATTAATAAAAATAAACTTCAGTACAAAGCATTATTCATTCATGAGGTTGCAAAAACAATTTTAGGTACCAAATCTCGGATCTGTTTAACAATAGACTTAAATTGAACAAAGCATAAGATTTGCATGCCATTCTTCGTTGTTCAACAGTGAAAAAATATTAGTATTATAAAGGTGACAAATAATTCACAATTTGATATCAGTTTCCTTCTTCAAGCTGATAGATGATACACCATTCAATTGTTAGTATAAACACTAAATTAGATGGGTAACATATCCCCTCAAGATATTCATGTCTTGAATGATTTTTGTTTTGTTTGGTAACAAGTTGGAAAGGCCTATATCTACCAGGGTTTTTAATCATTAGGGAGTAAACTGTTCAAATTAATGTAATATTATGTATGATATTTATGCATCCTGTGATATTCCAATCCAAATTGTTATCTGTGATATCTTGCTTTCTTACTACAGGTTTACTATGTATATACAATATGTAACTAACACATATATACTGTATTTTACTAACAAGAGGACCATATGGAAGATTAGCCATTGGCTAAATATGTAATCCTCAGACAATAAAGTTTATTATTATTATTATTATAAACACTTTCAATGCATTCACACTAACATCTTGTACCAATATGTTATAGTATTGTGTTTGGTTTTATATTCTTTTCAAAGTCAGCATCAAGGATTACTAACAGCACCTGTGTTATATCAAAGATAATTGTATTGAACAGTGTATGCATCTTATCAGAGATAAATGCATACTTATAGCCACAATATCAAATTGAGATTTGTTACACAAACTCTCTTAACAAAAGAGGCAATTGAACAATAACACATGGTTTTATTTGTTTATATGACATTGATAAAGAATACAACTTATTCTGTGTTCCCGATTTCTCCTGAATGATGGCAAAAAAACCCTAAATTGGAGAAATTCAAGACTTAAACCCCTCAGTTTCAAGCATTTTCCTATATAAAACATAGTTAGGGATACATTGACCTCAGTTTTAAAAGGCAAGGGGGAACAATGATATTTTTAGCAGACTCAAATTAAATAGTAGACAGAATGAAATGGTCTTCATGTTGATTTTCTCTCCTCATTTTTTGGGTTCTGTAAAAATTATTGATCATGAACAATTCTATATCAATTCTATTAGGCCACATAATATATTGACCTCAAATTCTTACAATGGCTTCAATCAGAGTTTAATTTTAAAAAAGCTTAATATGTTTGTTTGATAAAGTGAGACATGGATAACAAAGGGTGGCTAAGTGGAGAATTAAACTAAATATTAGTAAACCAAGACCTGAATGAGGGTGAGAGGATAAGAGAATACAAATATGGAACCCTTCAACAAAGTGACAAATAGACTACAGAATTAGAGTGTTTCATTGACTACCACCTTCATCAGACATAGGACCAGTGTGGAGCATGCTAACACCGAGATATGTAGTGTGCAGGGCTCTCGATCTGCCAGATTTGGGACCGATATTCAGCTCCATTCCCAATGCAAAATAGTATCTTTTTTTCCCCAATTAAGTCCGGAAGTTTTCCCAATTCTAAGGAAAACACCATTATTTTTCCCAATTCTAAGGGCCCGGGCCCCAGTCACAAAATTGGGTGTGTGAGATGGTAAATATCGACCAACTTTTTCGACTTTACTAGAATCCTATGCACACCAAGGCTGAAAATAGTGTTACAAGGAAAACAGATTTTAGACCATAAAATACACACGATTGTTTTACACTTTGTCAGAGATGTGCTAGAGTCATTGGCCCCCTTGTCTCTTGTTAGTTGTTTCTTGTAACTAGTGAGGGGGTGGCGAGGGATTGCTACTAAAGCAGGAAATGTGTGTGATTATAAGACAGATTACACAGGTAATGAAACTAATGACGGGATGGAAGTGAGTAGGGTGGCTAGTACAAGATCAACTGTATGTGATTATAGGACATATTATGCAGGTAACAAAACAACTAACAAGGGGGTGACGAGGAGGTGCTACTAAAGCAGGAAATGTGTGTTATTATAAGACAGATTATACAGGTAACAAAACAACTAATGAGGGGGTGGGGAGGGGGTGCTACTAAAGCAGGAAATGTGTGTGATTATAAGACAGATTATACAGGTAATGCAACCAAGTGACTAGAGAGGTAATCCTTACCTCTGGCTGTACACCATTTGTGGTGGTCAGTTTACCACCATCTGTTATAACAATAATGACAGCTGGCTCCAGGTAAAATGGGCAGCGTCCCTGCAAAAAAATCACAAAAAAAAAAAATCATTAGACCCATTTTTCTGGTAGCGCATTGATCTTGAGTGGTACTATAAGAAACATTTATGACCCTTCAAAGCCTTACTATGTCTTGATAAAAGGGACAAAAATTGATTACTTCCTCTTCATTTTGATATCAGATGATGAAACAACCATTTGTGTGCAGCTAAGTTAAATCTTGCAACAAAGTGACAGTTTCTAAATTATCCTGACCATGATAACAAGCGCCTACAGATCTACAGTCCCTTCATAAGAAAGAGTTGCTCAGTGGAGAAGAAGGGAAGACAAGGGTCTTCTTGTCAAGAGGACATTTAGTCGCTTATCTGTTTTTATTTTTATCAGACACAAACAACCCTGATCTCTTATAGTACATTTAACATATAGTGGAAAATGGGATTTAACACTTTATTCTCTTCCTAGGCCTGAAGTGCTCAGTATACCTATTCCTTGACCAAACTTGCAGATGGTTAAAAGAATCTGTAAAAAGTGAACTAGTGTACTAATTGAAAGATAGAGAAATGACCTACTGATCTGATTGTCCATTCATTATTTATCATATCTTGTACTCTTACATTATCAGAAATATCTGTCATTAATGCATTAATCTGGTACATGATCAGGCATAATAAAGTAGATAATTTTATTAATATATTTGATTTTCACAATACAATGTTTTCACTATTGTCAAAGTGAATTCTCACGCGCAATGCTGGTCACCCTAACCTCTGATCGTGTGATGGTGAATATCTTTACCTGACCATATGTATCAATACCACTTTGCATGCGGTTGATGTTCAGTAGATCGAAGGCATGTTTTAGAGATGGACCAAGTGATGAAAGACCAACAGCTGTCAGATTCTTGAGTTCATTGATAAATGTTGCGTGGCTTTCTTTCCATCCCGCCTATAACAAAAACAGATTCATTGAATATTCTACAAGGACAAGATATCAAGTTTGGAGGAACAGTATTTCTTTCAAACCAAATAAAGTATCTCAAAACCGAGTCTAGATTCTAGAAATATGTGAAGGCCAGTAAATGACTTATAGCTCATAATGACATGGTATCTCCATTCTGCATGAATCACCAATTATGCACACATCAAAAATACAATTTAACAATTAAAAATACAAACAAGTTTCATTTCTTAGATATTTAAACAATACTCATAGAAGTAATTAAATTTGTTAGCGTAGTTCCCAGTTATACTATAAACACGTTGTCCTTATGAATTGATCTATTATCTTGTTTGACTGTTTCTAAACAACCTAAAGCCAGTATGGGAATTCATGCAAGTCCCTTTGACAGAGGAACACAATATCAGTGATTACTGGGACCAAAATATTTTAACCCTGGAACATGCTTTTCCTTTGGGACTCAAATTTTGCAAATCCTTTATATACGTTTGTAACTCGACTCATCAAAATTTTGGAATCGGTGCTCTGGATCAGGGCTCGCCTGAAATGTCCTATAAAAATTACTGGATACTACATTGATTTAAATTTTCACCATTGTATGGGGTGTTCCTGGATTTTAATTTTTTTCTCATGGACTGACCACATTTGAGTTTTGTCATTCTCCAAAACACTTGATAGTTTAACATTTAAATTGTCCCTTTTCTACTTGGCGTTTGTACCCGAATGAGGTAATTAACCTATCAGGGACAAAAAAATAATTGAGATGTGATGCATGTTTTTTATTTTGGATATAAAAACTTTTTGAACATGGAAAATTTGTCTAGATTTGTTTCGATGAATAAATATGAAAAAAACAAAAACACCCCAAAAAACAAAAAAGAACATTGCAAAAATTTTATTCATTGGTTTAACCTATATTATTCTGGTACATGCTGATTTGCTACAGAACAGTTTCAGTTCATAGATTTAATGTCATTGCTAAATTCACTCAAATTTCATATGACTTTAATTTCTTAGTCATATTCACTAACTCATGCAACTATTCTGCCATTCTTGGATGCTCATTAGTCATGCGTGTGCAGCTGCTGCTGCTAATGATTACCCTTTATGTACCCCCATTATTTATGTAAATTAGCTCCAGGTTGCCTGGTATTTACCCACAATGCATCATAAACCTCAGATCAAGGAGAAAATGGCGGTGTAGGGAAGGAAGTGTACGGCTCTTCAAACTTGTTGTTTTATTCAACGAAAGTTAAGTTATAACGGTTTATGGAACGGCTGCTCGTTTTGTTGAAGTTCGCTCCACCTAAACGACACGAACCCGTTGACACCATACACCGGATTAGCTTCCATTTACCTTTATATTTGACGGCGGGTCCTCTAACGTCAGCAGCATGTATCTATCCCATCTGCTGTTTGCATCTCGGGACCTGATCTAAACAAAAAATTACGGAAATTAAAATAAAGAATACGCGATTGTTACATCTTATTAGATCAGTGAAAACAAAGCCGACCTTATCTGCGTAATTTACCTTCATGAAAGATTCTACGGAAGCTTTCGAAATGTCAATCAAAGATGTCCCCAAATATGTACGCTGATTCATCGACGCACTCGTGTCGACTAGAAAGAGAATTATCGTCATTTTCAAGAATGGTTAACAAGGAATCATTCGAGAAGTTTTCGTTGACAAACGACTCGTATTAACGGTCGTACGGCCATCACACCGTCCGCTTCCGACAAAGACGCACCGCAGAGTGCTGCCTTTCGAAGCAGCTAGCACGCCACGATAACTCGTCACGTGACATTCTCGCCATTAACAATTTCATTGGCCAGTCGGGGGGATCTGTGGGAGTAATCATTGTTTAATGTATCCTGATGAAATTGACGCTAATTTCTTATCTTATTAATTAGATCAAATCAAAGGAAAATGATGTAGGATGAATAACGTATTAGAAAATTGACAAAAATAAATGTTTGTATTTTAAAATGTCACAGTTTCAATGGTACCTATTGAAATTGAAAAAAATGTTTTCCCCCGCAATTTTCCTTTCCCGTTTCATGGCATACAAGTACTGTTGACAGACTACACTGTACCCTAGACAGGTTTGATGATTCATTATTCGTGTCGAACATGAGATATTTAGTTAAAGTTTTAATATGCACTGAAATTCATGGAAATATAATAGTTATTCTCCTTTTACAGTCGTCACAAAACCCCTTTTGTGTCGTTCTCAAAATGCCCGGATGATTGATCTCCTAAAAATAATGTTACCACGTGGTCAGATGTTTATTATTTATAAACGAAACACGTGCTTGAAATCGTCACTCTAACAACGTGAAACATATACTCACACTTATTTTTTCTTTAGTTTTCATTCTGTCATTTAAGAAATCCTTACTAACCTTTTCATTGACAAACAGCTGTTTGGTTGTAGACATACACAATCATTACTTTTCAATTAAAACAGCAATTTAATGTTATGCAAAAAAATGAAGTCATTGATTTTGATTCAAACATGTATGTAACGTTACTGCCATTCCATGTCAAAACAGATAGATGAGAAACATTTTCAAATTCTCATAACTATCAAATATGGACTCAAAAGGAAATGAAAATATACAATTTGCTACTTTAAATGAACTTGGTGTAGATATAAGTAAATCATAGATGAAATGGAGAGAACTCACTTCTGTTCTGAGTTACAGAAGTTAAAGAAAAAAATCAATAAAACACCTATAATAAAACTCTTAGCTATATAATACATCTGTTGTAATAATAACAATCTATATTCTACCTCGGATGTATATGAATTGAATTTAAATGAAATGATATGTTTATTCAATTTTTTTTTATTTATTGAAGGAAACTGCTATTGGCTATTACGTGGCAATAATTTTGAATGTTACTTGTGTAATAAAAAAGGTGGTTAACTTACAGGACTAGATGAACTCGCAGCCATCTGTTTAGTCTCTTCTCCTCTTACTTTATCACAATCTTATAGCTAATGGTTCATCAGTAGTGTTACAAACATAATAGTGGAGGCATAATGGAAGATGGAAATGAAACAATGTGGTTTCTATATATGTGATTATTTAATAAACAGTTAGTAATTGCTATGAAAGCTGGACATGAAAATCAATTCCTTATCTGGTACTTGATATGTTTTTCATAAGTCTTGTTGTTCTGCAATACATCATAATACATTGTCATATAGTTAAAGTTTATGGAAAATCCCTTTTTATATAGGTTGATAATCATATATATATTTCGTAATTGTATCATTCAACTTTGAAAAGAAAAACACATGAAAATAATTAAGTATTATTTCCTGTGGTTCTTTTGGAAGTTTAATATATATGTATACTAAACCAACCTCCCCCAGAAACATTATTTGTTACGTCCCCATGTGGTTACAATTGTGGCTTTAAAATTCTGCTGAGAGCATTGAACCTAATAGCCTATAGAATAGTATGGTCTGCAATAAATTTTAAACTGCATTTGGATACTATAAGCTTGTACTTATCTGAGAATGACTGACATATATCTTGTCAGGATTTCTCCACTTTTGGATTCACACAGCTAGAAACTCATTTGAGATAGTACTGTTCGATCTTTGTGAAAGTGTACTTTTGTTCAAAAACCAGTAGGAAGTGTACAAAATCTTGAAAGAAATGGAGGCAGGGGTCATGATGATGAATTTCATTGATCAATTGCCCTGAACTTGGAACCATGAAACATCAATTAAGCTCAGGATTTGTCAAACTGACCTTTGTGTAAAGGTTTAGATATGACTTCATTAGAGTGATGTCACAGAGTTGGTGGGGGATTTTCTTTTGATGATAATGGTCACCAAAATAAAAGTCCTTTACCTTTACATTTGTAAAAATCTTGATCAAATTCCAGCAAGTGAAGCTCCTCATGTGATGATCAATTCCTTTAAACAAGTTATTTTATAATCTAATAATGGACTGACAAAAAAGTCTTAAATGTTGGTAACACATAAGATTGTAATAACAGCCATGAATTCATCACCATCTCTTACACTATATACCTCTGTTCAAATATGCTTCACAGTTGTCTGATGAACATGATCATGAAGTCAGCAAAAGTTCACACATAGATTTTGAAATGGGTTATGAACATATAGCATGTTATTTGTACATGTGTCATGATTTTATTCCAGACTCCTTCAACAAATGGTTGACACGTTACATTAAGCCATCATTTCCATATCAGAATTACTTTCCATTGGTTTGTATTGAGATTAAAATTGTGGTCTTGAAAATCATGAGTTTTTCGTTTATTATTTAGATGAAGAAGAAAACCTCTGATGGTTGCTGGCTTGTTCTCATGGCTCTAGTTGGGTTGGCTGTACAGAATGTTTCGTCGTCAGTGAACTGTCCTAACCTATGTCAGTGTGTAGTTGGTGATTCTGAAGCCTTCATCGTGGACTGTGTAAACCAGAAGCTCACAACTTTCCCCGAATCTGTACCGGTCATTTCAACAAAACTTAACATCAGCAGCAATACAATTACTCGCTTAATAGAACTTAAACAGGGAAATATTTTATTTTCTTCTGTCACAGTTTTGGACATAAGTAATAATGTTCTGGAAGAGATTAGTGCAGATTTCTTGAAGGCGTTTCCTAATTTAGAATATTTATATTTAAAACAAAATAAATTAAGAGAAATTCCTGATTTTTTACCTGAAACAATGGTAGTACTACATGCAGGTATAAATATGATAACAAGTCTGTGTAACTTAACTCGGAGTCCTGTGCGAGAGCTCTACTTAAGTAATAACAACATCAATCTTGGCAGCAAGAGCCTCAGTGAACAAATGGAAAGAACCTGCAGTACCACTTTTGAATTCCCGAATCTTGAAGTTTTAGACCTGGCAGGGAATCAGATAACAAATATAGACGATGAAACTTTCAGCAGATCTCCAAAATTGAGGCATTTATCTCTATCAAAAAACAGGATAGCAAATGTGTCTTTTGTTAAGGAACTGAATGCAGTTGAAGTTTTGGATCTAAGCAACAACTTGATTTCAGGGTATGAAAAACACGTATTTGAGAATTTGAGTAAATTAAGATATTTATCTTTAGCATTTAATAACTTCATAAGTCTGCCTGGCTATTTCCCGACTCTGGAGTGGCTGGACATGTCGTTCAATAGTATCTCCCACTTGGTTGAGGATATTGATAAAGATGGTCTTTATCCTCATGATGTTTTCCTTTTAGGAGGTAATCCATTTCACTGTGACTGTCATTTACAATGGGTGAAAGACTTGTATGACTTAAGAATTTATTTATTGAAATATATAGATGTAAAAATGGAAAAATATGTTCCTGTTTGTGCAACACCTAATCATTTAGCTGGAAAGTCATGGGACTTACTTGACACTGAACAGTTTGTGTGTTCTGACAAAATCAGGAGCCCGGCAAAGATGGCTGAAACAGCTAACAAAGATTATCATTGGTCTCCAGAACTACACACAAATTTTGTAGGACAGACTTACATCAAATTAAGTTGGGCCCCAATAAAGGTAGATTTAAAATCAAAGTTAAGGGAGACAATTTTGACATACCGAAAATTTGGTGGACGTAATGAATGGATTGAGGTGTTAGTCACAGGTAATATGGGTGTTTACACTATCAGGGATTTGAACCCGAACACAGCATATGTCATCTGTCTGAAAGGTGATGTTTCCCTGGACCATAGCTGTGTGGAAGTGGTCACTTCTGGTCAGTTTTGGCTACAACAGTATGTATTCTTTGGTTGGATGGCTGCACTTGTTTTTATCTGCATTGTGGCCATTTTGATCATGTGCTTTTGTTTTTTCAAAAATGACAGTCTAAAGAAACAACAGTAAAATTGTGACTGATTTTGTTGTTTGAAATTTGAAAATTGTGATTGATATAAATTTTTATTTATGAGTAAAATAAAGTACCTTGCAGGTTCATACACTGTACTTGTCAGTATTTTATGTAATCAATACATAGATAGAGGTGTTATAAAAATCCAAGGGAAGATAACCGCTGGAGAATGTAAATGTAATTTGTATCAAATACAATGTTTACCAGTCCACAAACGCCAGTCCTTTATACTTTATAACAAATTCATGTTTGTCTAGAAAAGAAATCTTGTTGCATATATTTAACGAGTATTTGTAATGTATTTCAGAAAGTAGGTCACTATGGTGATCTTAAATGGTAATAGCTCGTAGAAATATTTAATATCCTGACCAATGTTATGTTTGTGTTAAAAAGGTTTTGGAATACATGTTTATTTGTAAGACAACTGCAAAACAAGCTATCAGCTTATATAAGTCATTCTTGTTGGCCTCGATGGAAGGGCACCTGGGTTCTTACGGTGGGAGAAAACTACAGTACCCAGAGAACAGAAATCATTTCATTATTTACTGAAACGAATCAGTCATGGAAACCAAAAGATTGGGTCAAAATGCCAAGAGGAGAATCCTTGGCAGCATTCCAAATTTTAAAGAGGTGGTATGAAAACTATGATAAGAAATCTTAAGGGTTATATTAAAATGCTGAAAAATACCAAGGGCAATAATGTTTCAAAATATCTTTGAATCAAAATTCCATACAAATAATTTCATGTTATGACTTTAAAGACTACAAAGTTTCAAAGAAATTGGTTCAAAACTTGGGATGGACACCTCTGTACAAGATAAAAATGCCTGAAAAATCAAAACTTGTTGAATAGAACTGCCATTCAGGAAAACACAATTTCATGTCATAATCACAATGCTTATAAAGTGTAAAAGAAATTCATTGAAAACAGAACTCTAAACAAGACAAACATGATACAACAAAGGACAGTAACTTCTTAATACAGTCAAATCAAGCTACCTTTCAAGCAAGCACTACTAATCATGATGATTATGTTTATCAAGGTGGAAAGATATCTGACAACAGAGAGAAAAAATTGACATTGTGAAAACATGGGATAGTAACTCTTTCAAATACAGTGGAATCAAACTACTGTCCAGAAAAACAAGTTTTAAGGAGAAATGTTACTTTTGAAACAACAAGGGGCAGTAACTCTTCCAAATACAGTCAAATCAAACTTGCCATGTAGAGAAAACAACATCACTTCATGGTAATAACAACAAGGGGCAGTAACTCTTCCAAATACAGTCGAATCAAACTTCCCATGTAGAGAAAACAACTTTACTTCACGTTAATAAGAAAAAAAGATGAGCATTTAAAATGTGGTTTGAAGAAATGTTTCAATAGAAGAAATCTAACTGCCCTTACTTACCAAATTATATGATTACATCCAGGACCACCCCCTTTGGTTTTATCAGCAGATGCTTAGGTATCAAACCCTACACTCGATTAGGTTATGACCAACTACCACGATAGAGTTAAATTTAATTCTTTTCACTCATTACAAATCATCTCCAACTTTTCTTCTACATAATATATTCAGAACATATATCCAAGTGCACTTGAAATGAAACTATTCAAAACAGGTCAATGAAAACAAAGTCTAGGGGCACTAAAATTAAGTTAGTACTTTAGAAGGGTCTAAAAGTGTAAGACTTTAGTGCAAGGGGCTACAGGTCTTGCAGACATCAAAATTGAAATCCGAGATGGTCATCATCCACCTGTCTTGGTTGCTGATCAATCCTAAAATACATCCTGTACCACATAAGGACACTGTGATAATAGATGACTGACAAAAACAAGTCAAGCATCTTTGTTAATTTTATGATTAAAAGACTCCTGAACCAATAACATAATGACGCAAACACTACTCGAGTCAAACATTTCTTCTTGGAATCATTTAATATTAACTTACATAAACAAAAGTATATATATATATGAATGAACAGTGTAGTGGTAACATGAATTAAGGTGAATACTTTATGTGAATCCTACATCTCTACATACACTTTGTGAATTTGTAGACAATTAGATAAGCACAGTAAACATATTTAAGTTCAAGAGACAATATACAGCTGATATGGTGTTGATTGCTACAGTATCCAGCATCAGTAATCTGGGGAGATCAGAATTAGCACCTTAAGAGATCAATCTTGACATGCCAAAATGACATTTTCTAATATAACTTCAAAACTGTTTTTCTTTGATTATTGAATTCCTTTATTAATCATCTTGATGGTTGCGTTCAGTCAAACGATAATGTACATGAAGTCAAATGATGAAATAAATTCAGATATGTTATCTTGATGCCAAATTTTTAACCAAATTTAATATAAAAGCTAGAGTTTTGAATTCTGTTTGCCTTCATGTAAAATTTTGATTAATTTAGAATCCAGTTATGAAAAACATTTTCAGACAGATTTCCCCATGATGATGTAAAGCCAGCAGAGACAGACGATCCCTTGATCTGTTCTGAGATGTTTGACAACAACAAATTACACACAGCTACCATCAACACCTACTCTGAGATTCCTTAATAATAACGGTCTAATAAATGGAATATGTATAAATATAAACATCAGTATACAAACACAACAACTTTGGCAAAACATAAATTTAAACAATATACCCAATATGATACACATGTATTTATCAACATTTTCAGTTTCAATTTGTGCTACATATTATAAAGCACACCCTATCAATTGTGTTTATTTTGTTTATACAGTCATATGTTTCATGAAATATTTTTTGTGATCACAAATATGTCTAAACAAATTTAGGTGATGTTGACTTGATGCTGAAACAAATTTAAGTAATGAAACAGCTCATTCAAACAATCACACTTACAAAATAGAATTATTCCCTAACAAGACACAAATCTACCAGCGCTGTATAATAATAGTATCCACAGACTAATCAAAGTTATCTCCCTTGTTACATGGTGGACGAACTCTTTACAGAATTCTTTTAAAAACCCCTTAATGTATTAGATTGTCGTAAAAAAAAAAAAAAAAAAAACCAGTTTATCACCATCACTTGTGAGATGCACCCTCGCAATAGGATTGGTTACCAACATGCACATGCAGTATTAAACAAGCAACCAATTTTCATACAGACCTCCTGACATCAACATAGTGCTGATCCACACAGGTTCAACTGTGTCAGACATGTGTGAGCATGGAAAACTATAATCTTTGTATTTAGTGTATCTACATTTTGTATGTTGCTTACTAGAGATAAATTTGTTAGTAATACTTGCATAGTAAAAATATCATAATATGGAGATGTATCGCACATAAACTATGTACATTGTCTAAATCTTATCACAGTAGATAGTAAATGTATTCAAGCCACTCCAAATTAATAAATTGGTCTTTAAAAACATTATTTAGGGAGAAAAACTAACAGTTGACAATTCAAAGGGATTATTAACTGTTTAAAGAAAATTATTTCCAAAACATATTTTAACCTTTATATTTTAGTTGTAAGTGTAGAGATACATGTATGTGACAATCAATGCTATCTTCATAACAGGGGAATCCAGAGTCATTGTGAATAACTTTCAGGCCACAAGTTCAAGTATGAAAAAGACACCCACAGGAATTTCTTGCATTCAGTGTAGATGCCCAATTTACAGGATTTTCCAATGATCTGTGTGGATGTAGGTGTACAGTTCGCAACTGATAATGGATTCCCTACAGAGATACAGTGATATTCCACTACATATTGACATTTTGCATTCTTATTTTGATATCTCCCAAGAATGATTCAACAACGGCAAAGTGCAGTGTTAACTGTCTGAAACCTCAAAGTAAACAATTTATGAACATATTTACGAAAAAGTTTGAGTGTTGGTATCAACACCAGTATTTTCTCTGCAAAACAAATTCTACTTATACAAAGCCAATTTGTATTTAGCTTAAGTTTGCACTTCAAACAAATTTGCTTCAATTTTTCCATGTTGCCATCAACAAAGAAATTGATATGAGTCAAACAAAGAGAATCCTGAAATACTATTTAGGATATTATCAAATATGTTTCAATCATTCATCATCCTCTTCATCCTCAGAACACATATTCTCCTCCTCTTCGTCTGTTCGTTTCCCATCCCCTACCTGTGGAAATTCAATATCACCATTGCCATTGGTAGGCGACAGTTCAGAATGAACAGTTGCTCCTACAGGGATTTCAGTATTGTTATTAAGTCTGGCAGTCGTGTCAGCAGCCAATGGCGTAGTACCTGGTGTTGAAACATTTGGTGCTGATGACACATTTTGTGCTGGGTTTGAAGTCGATCGTGTTCTTGTCTTAGGTGCGCCCCCAAACACTGGGATATGAGTCCTATGGATGGACTGAAAATTGTTTTTACGAAAAGCCATTATGCAATGAAGGTTACCACCTGGCTTTTTAGCCTTACGTTTCTGAAGTCCTTCCTCCAGACGTCGTATATTAAGGAACTCGGGATTGACACAGTTCAGGTCTGTGGAAATGTCCTCCCACCTAGAACAGATAAGGGATTTTATCATGAATGACAACAATAATAAGAAGCAGATGTACATGCATGCATACATTTTGAATTTGGACTTTTTGTATATTTTGTTATTAATCACTGCCAAGTCTCGAATGACTATGGTTTACTATATTGTCAGAAATGTATGTCAATTTAGGGAGAGGGTTTGTATAGGTTTTACCTACTGATGAATTACTATTAAATCATCATTTTTGACAAAATGTTTAGGCTCTTTAAAGTAAGTGAAACAAAGTAAAACATGCAAGCACCGTAACTGTTGCCATAAGACAGAGGGACATCAGCATTATTCTAGATATATATATACCTTTTACAGTGTATACTTGGGTGTTTAATGGCACAATCTCCAATTAGCACGTGTGTTTCCATGTCCTCCTGGGCTAGAGGTCCACTGAAACAGTCAAAACAATCAATATAAATACTTATACAGCTTTGAATCCAGAAGAAAGAAAACAACACATGGCTTCCATTTGCATTTTTACTAACGACATTTCTTTCTTCTCCATATCAACCAAATTGTGGTTCTAATCAATGTAGTAAACACACATTTTGTACATTAATATGTAATGAGCGTGGTAAAAAGACAGCCTTTCAAACAGTGTAGCATTTGCTAACTTCTATATATAAAGCACTCAAAAGCCAAGCACTATTTTTTGTTAAGAGTTATCTCCCTTATATGAATGTACCACAAACTTTCCTGTGTTAAAACTACTTGTCCACTTTTATATCATTACATCAAAATATGACTACATTCAGTGATACATAGAAATATTTTTCCATTGATATAAAGAGTAATTTACATTTGAACAGAGTATACTTTCCAAGATGTATGCTGATATGGATGGAAATGCTGTGGCTATGCAGTATATGGGACACTGGAGGAGCAACTTACAATGTAGTTTTTTGATGCTATTAACAAGGAAACTGAACCTTCAGAATAACATTGTTGTTTAGAACTCACAATGTACAACCTCAAGTTGTGATTTCTCTCTCTGAGACAGAAGGATAAAATCTCTCAAATCTGATCATGGCTGCCATATATCATTCCCAAACGGACGGAACCAGCTCATTTCATTCAACATTATTGAACTTTCAAAAGGATTGAAAAATAGGAATAGCTTATTTTAGTCTCTTTTTTTACCAAATCTACCAACTCACTGTTAAGTAACATCATAATGAATCCAGAGAGGTAATTCCCATAGCAGATGCAAGTTACTAAAGCCACCATAAATTAAACTGTAGACATATTGTAAAGATATACAGAGGTATCATACCTGTACGCCTCCTCAGCCTTTAGTGGTGTATCCTCAAACCCAATGGGACAGAAGTAATGGTTCTGGCAGTGATAAATGTAGGCAGTGTTCGCGTCCTGCAGTCCCTTTTTAATAGCCTGGAGGGCCATGTCTGATGTCATTCCAAACGTCTTGTCCTTACCATGAGGCTTGTATGTAAAGTAACTCTGCCCTCGCACCTTGAAGTGGTCATTCAGCTTCTTGAACCATCTTTAAATATATATGTTCTACATGAAAAAGAATCTAGTTCAAGCTTGTGCATAGCTCTGTAATAAGCTAAACCATTCTTTGAGATAGCTCCCTTATTACAGGATTAACACAGTAACAGAGAAATGTATTTAGTAGCTGATGACTACAAATCTACCGATTGGTCAGTTGACAAAATATTTTGGGAAGTACGTATAAACAGGTGTCAGTAAAGCTATGCAAAGTATTCTCTGGTATGTGATCAGCTGTTTTGCGAAGTTCATCCTTAAGATGTTGGAAAGTTTTCTTAATTCCCAATTAAACTGTTTGAAGTGGCCACTTGCAGGAGCTGGGAAAAAGGTCTTTACAAACAAATACAGCTGTATATAATTAGGACTTTTGTAACGGTATATTGATTTTCTTCTACCTTAACAGATAGACTTACGTCATTAGCGTTGCATTTCCAGTAAATGGTCCAAATCGGATCTCATCAAAAGGAGGTTTGAAACCAAGGATGGTGAGAGCCTCTTCCTGGGTGATAGGTGATAGACTGAAACACAAGCAAAGAAATGTGTACCCTCTTGGCATAATGATATCAGCCTCAGATGAGATAGTGTGCTTCCAGGTATAGTCCCAAAACTTAACATAGGTAGCTATGAGTTATTTGTGTATATCAAAATCTGTTATTAAATGGATACAGGGAGATTCCTTCTACAACGTTGTCAGCAAATATCTATGGAATTATTGCAATTCAACAAGAATTACATTTTTTTGAACTAATACAATGAGTAGATTGTTCAAATTTCACCCAATATATTCTTTTTGAATCCTGCACCTTAGACGTTGGGAAGAGGACAGGAATAAAATATTCATAACATCAAACTACCATCCAATATATTACTTAAAATTCTATCCAATTTTACATCACTTCCAATGGAAAGTATACAAATTATACTTAAAAGTCCATCCAATATAGGTGACAGTAAACCTTATCCCTGGAATCATGAGAACTGAAGCTTACAATCCCGACAGAGCACATATAGATATCTCATCATACAGATTATTTTATTTTATAGTACCTAGATCTGCAGGGTTGAAAATTTGAAAATGGAATGACACATTAACATGTCAGTAATTGTAAAATTGTGGGAATTTACCTACACAATCTTGTCTGGTAAGGAAATTGACCCATAAAAGTAAACAAAACATCCTTACTTTCCGTTGCCTAGAGTACTGAAGAGAAAATTCCAACAGGAGACAAGGGAGGTAATTCCACATGATTTGCTGTACTGTGGTCGACTCATGCACACCCTACAAATAATCAAACGAAGATTTAGAGTCAAACTGTTTCTCAAACAGCTAATATAAACTTATTTACTGTATAAATAACCTGCAGTTAATACAAATAATTGTTTTTTAAGAGTGAAAGTTTGAACCAGATACCAACATGCTTAAACAAGCCTAGTTATTCTGTGTGACATTTCTTTTGTTATCAAACTCTTGTCAAGTGATAGTTTTTAATCTAATATACAATAAATCCTTTGTTTAATGTGAAAGGAAATTTGTATGGAATTTAAACTCTTAAAATTTTTGTTGTAAACAAAACGCCAAAATCAAATTTAGGGATATTCTTAGAGAGCATATACATATATGTTAAATTATTACTGTATGAACTGTATGAGACACTTATATGGCCAAGACAAAAGTATGTACAATAATTTTAGTACAGGATTTTATGAGGCCCTAACCATGTATACAGAAACTCCTACAGCATGTATTTTAGCATCTGTCTATAAACGTACTGTAAAATGTTTTGGTAACCTACAAGCTGTTATGAGACCCTGTATTTAATACAAATCATCAACTTTGTTCTATCCACATGTGACTTAGACTATGGCCATTTCATCAGCTGGTTAATCTGTCCATCGTTCTGCTTTTCAAAGAGTTGACATTTATATATGAGCAAATTTCAGCATACATACGTTACAGCAATGATATTATAATAACAGAGAAAGGTTTCACCTTTATTGACAGATCATTAGTGTTGTGGCTCTATAATGCAATTATTTTCACATTTACAAGAAACTGTCCTAGGGTGAACACCAGTAGGAAGGCACCACTTTTAATACAAGGCACAACTCTACCATTATCTAAGAACAGATATTCTATGTAAAAACACATACCATCGTTTCACATCAAAAACTTTCCTTGCACAGATCTGTTCTGCAGTGACTTTCACACTCGCAGGGATGTATGGGCTGGAGTCATCTCCCTTTACCATGGAGCTTGTCAGCACTTACAAACAAATAATAAAGACTAATTAGTCATATGTCCTAATTTGAATACAGGCATATCTAAATGTTTATGTCATTCATCTCAATCACAAAGGTAAAATCTCCATCTATGGAGGCTAAGTCCTGTAAAACATTTACCTACATCATTTGTTGATACAGGACTAATTTGCTATACATTTCAACATTAAACTTTCTCCTTTCTTACAAATGTGTTGAAGTTAAACTGTGGAGATTGTCCCTACATCAGATGTAATCTATCAGCACTGCATCTGTTTACTGGAGTTGGTGGTGTCACTTTTACTCTCTATTTCCTCAATAATGAGGACTATTGAAGACCATTAGATATCCACATCTTAGAACTGAATTCTTACACGGACATTGGACTTCTCACCCACTCACCTTCCAACTCCACCATATACTGTTACTTCAGTAAAAGTACCACAATATACAGTTACTTCAGTAAAAGTACCACCATATACAGTTATATCAGTAAAAGTACCACCATATACAGTTATATCAGTAAAAGTACCACCATATACAGTTATATCAGTAAAAGTACCACCATATACAGTTACTTCAGTAAAAGTACCACCATATACAGTTATGTCAGTAAAAGTACCACCATATACAGTTATATCAGTAAAAGTACCACCATATACAGTTACTTCAGTAAAAGTACAACCATATACAGTTATATCAGTAAAAGTACCACCATATACAGTTACTTCAGTAAAAGTACCACCATATACAGTTATATCAGTAAAAGTACCACCATATACAGTTATATCAGTAAAAGTACCACCGTATACAGTTATATCAGTAAAAGTACCACCATATAGGCCTACAGTTATATCAGTAAAAGTACCACCACATACAGTTATATCAGTAAAAGTACCACCATATACAGTTATATCAGTAAAAGTACCACCATATACAGTTACTTCAGTAAAAGTACCACCATATACAGTTATATCACCAAAAGTACCACCATATACAGTTACATCAGTAAAAGTACCACTATATACAATTATCTGTAAAAGTACCACTATATACAGTTACTTTAGTAAAAGTACCACCATATACAGTTACTTCAGTAAAAGTACCACCATATACAGTTACTTCAGTAAAAGTACCACCATCCACCATATACAGTTACTTCAGTAAAAAGTAACATTCTGATAACTCACCTGGTTTCCTGATTTTCCTGGCAGGTGTGATATCAGACACATCCACATCCCATGCCATTTCTGATGGCATCTCCTTAACTTTGGAATCCGTCCCATCCACATTTATTTGTGGTGACAAATTTTTCGGCTCCAATTTCGATGTTTCAGACTTTCCCACCTCTTGCTTTACTTCCTGTGATTTTGATCCCTGTTCACCATTATTGTTATTTGCACTATGTTTAGATTCCTTTGGCCTTGACCTATCATCACCAGAAAATGATGGAATTAGACTTTTCCTCTGTTCCTTAACTTTTTGCTTTTCTTCTTTCATTTTACTATCCATTGGAAATGAAGGAATCATTGATGGTATACTTGACCTTTGATCCCTGATGAACTTTGACCTTTCATCAATTTGTTGCTTGTCATCAAGTTGTACAGACGTGACCAATGATGCTATATTTGACCTTTGATCTCTGTTGTTGGACTTTTCATCACTTGGAACGTAGTTTGAAGTCACTGCTACAATGTCGTTACATGTAACTCCTGACCTCTGTTCCTTGCCTGGTGATTTTTCCTTTGGAACAGATGGTTTTGTTGGACTATATGCTAATGAACGTGGTGCATGACCTCCAAGTTGACCTTTACCAGGGAGAGTGTTATCTCCCCCACCATCTGTAAACAAAGCCGTTGATCCTGTCTCCCGACTGTCTGGTTTTTCATTGCGGAATCCATTGATTGGTGGAAGCTTTGTAAGGTCAGCTGATGCCCGAGTCGGTGTATTACCTTTTTGTATCCTCGACCCAGTATCAATTCTAGGACCCTGCAGACGAGAACCCGACCTCCGGCTTTGAGGGAGATTTCCATCATAGTAGGGTCGCTGCTGTCGCTCAATTGACCGGCTCATTCCTTCTGCTAAAGACCCTATAAGAACAAAACATTATCAATTATCATGTGAAAGTATATCCTACTCCTGTTGGTTCTTTACATTAATCCTTGTGACTCACACTGTTGTTCTACATGGATCTGACGTTCTCGTGATTTATAGAAATTTCAAAGTCTGATGAATTCAAATCTGTAATAAATAAATCTGAATGTATCAACAATATTTACCATACACATGGAAACATTTCCAACATATTTACCAATTCCTCTGTGGCGTCCACGAAGTTGAAACCCAGCCATTTCTATTCTTAGCGTCAAATTTCAACCTTACTGTTTCAGTATAACATCAACACAATCTTCTGTATTTACACCCACATCATTTTCTTTTTTTTTAAAGAAACATTCAAATGAAAATTCTGTAAATTTGTGAAATACTCCAAATTTTCCAAGAACTCTGCAAACTGCCTAAGAAAACACACATTCTGTAACCTCATTCAGCCTTTTATTGCTGACATTAGCAGCTGTAAACAATTCACTCATGGTGATAATTGACCATCCAGAGGAGCTGCTCATATAGCATTTTGATAGAAATTTGAATAAAATCACCATTCCACCAGAAATATGTTGAATGTTCACTAAAATTATCTCTCCTCCCATCCAACCTGACATATTATGTTCACAATTTTACCAATCTGAAGAATTAATGATAGAAAGAATGACTTGATTCTGCAACCACCATGAATTTGTCAAGTGTTTTTCCAAATATCACAAATCCTTTACGCAAACATTGCAGAGGTTACACATCTCATCAAATCATCAAGATCTGTTCATTGTTCACAATATCCACATTTATGTCTACCGGTTCCAATGTCATTATAGGGACTTCCAAGGCCCAGCCAACAATAAATGTGTGTATCAGAGGTCTACAATCTGTATTCTTATATATATATATTTAGCAATGCATTGTTCTCCATAAACAATAAATTGACTGTCTGTGTGGATGTATATTGTTTTTATTTGAAATATTTTCAAAGTCTCATTGTCTAATATTCCATTTTCAATATTTAGTCATTCATTTAACAAAACTGTAATCTAATATCTTCTAAAAATAAATTGGTACCTAAACCTTTCATATCACATTTCTTAATTGGATTATTCTGATCTATAAAAACATACATTAAACGGCTTCTCCTATTGGTTCCTAAGGACAACAGACAAATCTTGATTTGTACATCCGGAATCTTACTGATCCCTATAACCTTACATTGAACTGTTCCATTATTGGTTTATAGTGATCCATTCTAAATGATAAGGGGTGCCAGGAAGAATTATCATAAGGTTCCAGTTCTGAACAAACTTTGTTAGCCCAAAAATACATTCATACATATCACATATCACTAATTATTTATTTCGTGCAAAATCTAAATGAGCAAGAACTGCAGAAACATCAAAATATTTTTAAGAAAAAAAAAGGAATGAGTATTTTTAAAGTGTAAAGCATAAGTTTTAAATTCATGATAAATTATCAAAACCTGACAAGGCTGAGCAGATTTAAAGACGAGATATTATCAGCGTGTATCGAGAATACTTTTTGCAGACAATGATGATTTGTCCTATCACACATCAGTAAACATTACTAAGGAAGTATATACTAAATAGCGTGTGTGGTTTTAAATTACCTCCAAACAGTCATTCAATAAGATAATCTGTTTATACATTTTAAACTCATCTTAAACTTGGCATTTTGTATTTAGTGTAACAAGGTTTCATCAGGACAATCATCAGATGTGAGATGACGTGATGAGAAATGACAAATCTCTGCAGGATCTTGATGCACACCGTCTTTTGATCTTTATTTGTTATTTAAAAGTTAAAAGCTCTTAAGGAATATAAATTTTAAAAATTCTCTCAAGAAATAGC
Organism: Ylistrum balloti; assembly: GCF_031769215.1. Taxonomy (NCBI): domain Eukaryota; kingdom Metazoa; phylum Mollusca; class Bivalvia; order Pectinida; family Pectinidae; genus Ylistrum; species Ylistrum balloti. The sequence goes on along the minus strand of NW_026782744.1, from coordinate 201,382 downwards.
AATAACAATCTTGAACTGCCATATCAAAGATAATCACTTGTTGATCATTTTGTTTTTCTGATAATTCCCAAAATCATTTGGGTACAACTGGTTACCAAGGAAACCTACATACAATATTTGAGAAAAACTCCATTTAGCACTTCTCAAGAAATAGCAAGACCTATCCCTCATTTGCAAAATCAAAGATGGTCACGCATCAGCTATTTTATTATGTATTTCTAATCTGTCCCAAAATCAAACACGCACAACTAACAACCTAGGGGAACCTACATATGAATTTCAGAGAGATCCATCCAGTAATTTTTAAGGAACAGTGATAAGAATCTTTCATTGTAAAAATTCAACATGGACATCTGTTGGACATTTTTTTAATCATTCCCCATCTGAAATATGCATAACCTAGCAACAACGTATGATGTTTGAGAATGATCTGTTCCAGTGCTTTTCCAGAAATATAGTAATAACTATACTTGCCAAAAAGCAACATGGTCACCATGTGGCCATCATATATTTCCCAAAATGAACTTCTGTATGTACAACTAGGGACTAGGGTGAACCTACAAATGAATTCTTAGAATGATCCATCCACTGCTTCTCCAGAAATAGTGATATCAAGGAATGGTTAAGGATGGACAGACAACAGTTGGCAACGGACGGACAACAAGTGGACAAATGGCAGATAAAGAGTGATTTGATTAGCCTCCCATCAGTTTTATGTGTCCTAAATCGGGATACTAATTTCTGGCATATAGGGTTTAGTTAAATGTCCTGTCTGACCCTACATCTGACACTGGAATAAGATAACAGGACTTTTATACCAAGGGCATATACAAATTATACAAGTGATTAACATTCTTCAAATGTGATTGTTGCTAACCAGATCCTGTATACATACAAAAGGTCACTCAGACCTGTATCACTGACTCATTTTGGGTACATGTAGCCCTAACAGATTTCTCACTGAGATCAAAGAATGATAAGAGCTTGGCCCAAGACCATTATCAGTCATCTAAAAGCTTCTGTTTTCATTGTTATATGTCATAGAAATCATCTTAGTAAGTAAGGTGACTTAATCTACATTCTACAAGTAATACATATGTGATACATGCAAACATTAACTGCCATTTCATGTTAATAATTTCAACCAAGTATTAGTTATTTCCATCAGAAAATAAACAAGTCATGTCTCAAATTGTAGGTTCTTTATATAAACTATTGCAAACGTTACCCCTCCTCAGAGGACAAAGTGACATCCTTGGGTGAAATTCACCATTTCAGTGAAGTACCTTAAGACCACTCCTGAATCTATGAAGTGTATTTCATTCTACCAATTTCAGCTAATCTGACCCCATAAGCACGCTCCCAGGGGATGGAGAACACAAATTCACACTTTTTCTTCACCTTTGACAATGGAAGGATTCTATAAAATCGGTCCCAGTTTTTTGAAAAATCAAAAATGTCAATTGCTGACAGACGCACAACGGACAATGACGGACAATAGGTGATCGAAAATAGAATTATAAAAACAATGGTCAGATACAATACCAGGAATATTTATAAAATGCCTGGTTACTTATGTCACTAAACTAAGAATTTGTTGTCCATAATCAGGAAGATGAAAGCAGTAATTGCGTGGTTAGAGTAAAAATGATTATAATGCTTTGCATATTTTGAAGCTAATCAAACACCCTGTGTGTCTAAGGTACCTCCCCATGTCTCCTTCAGTACGTGGTCTATGTTCAGTCTGAGGTACCTACCTATGTGTGTCTCCTTCAGTACATGGTCTCTGTCCAGTCTGAGGTATCTACCTATGTCTGTCTCCTTCAGTACGTGTTCTCTGACCAGTCTGAGGTACCTACCTATATCTGTCTCCTTCAGTACGTGGTCTCTGTCTCCTTCAGTATGTGGTCTCTGTCCAGTCTGAGGTACCTACCTATATCTGTCTCCTTCAGTACGTGGTCTCCGTCCAGTCTGAGGTACCTACCTATGTGTGTCTCCTTCAGTACGTGGTCTCTGTCTCCTTCAGTATGTGGTCTCTGTCCAGTCTGAGGTACCTACCTTTATCTGTCTCCTTCAGTACATGGTCTCTGTCTCCTTCAGTACATGGTCTCTGTCCAGTCTGAGGTACCTACCTATGTCTGTCTCCTTCAGTACGTGGTCTCTGTCTCCTTCAGTACTTGGTCTCTGTCTCCTTCAGTATGTGGTCTCTGTCCAGTCTGAGGTACCTACCTTTATCTGTCTCCTTCAGTACATGGTCTCTGTCTCCTTCAGTATGTGGTCTCTGTCCAGTCTGAGGTACTTACCTATGTCTGTCTCCTTCAGTACGTGGTCTCCGTCCAGTCTGAGGTACCTACCTATGTGTGTCTCCTTCAGTACATGGTCTCTGTCCAGTCTGAGGTATCTACCTATGTCTGTCTCCTTCAGTACGTGTTCTCTGTCCAGTCTGAGGTACCTACCTATATCTGTCTCCTTCAGTACGTGGTCTCTGTCTCCTTCAGTATGTGGTCTCTGTCCAGTCTGAGGTACCTACCTATATCTGTCTCCTTCAGTACGTGGTCTCTGTCTCCTTCAGTATGTGGTCTCTGTCCAGTCTGAGGTACCTACCTATGTCTGTCTCCTTCAGTACGTATTCTCTGTCCAGTCTGAGGTACCTACCTTTATCTGTCTCCTTCAGTATGTGGTCTCTGACCAGTCTGAGGTATCTACCTATATCTGTCTCCTTCAGTACGTGGTCTCTGTCTCCTTCAGTATGTGGTCTCTGACCAGTCTGAGGTATCTACCTATATCTGTCTCCTTCAGTACGTGGTCTCTGTCTCCTTCAGTACGTGGTCTCTGTCTCCTTCAGTACATGGTCTCTGTCCAGTCTGAGGTATCTACCTATGTCTGTCTCCTTCAGTACGTGTTCTCTGACCAGTCTGAGGTACCTACCTATATCTGTCTCCTTCAGTACGTGGTCTCTGTCTCCTTCAGTATGTGGTCTCTGTCCAGTCTGAGGTACCTACCTATATCTGTCTCCTTCAGTACGTGGTCTCCGTCCAGTCTGAGGTACCTACCTATGTGTGTCTCCTTCAGTACGTGGTCTCTGTCTCCTTCAGTATGTGGTCTCTGTCCAGTCTGAGGTACCTACCTTTATCTGTCTCCTTCAGTACATGGTCTCTGTCTCCTTCAGTACATGGTCTCTGTCCAGTCTGAGGTACCTACCTATGTCTGTCTCCTTCAGTACGTGGTCTCTGTCTCCTTCAGTACTTGGTCTCTGTCTCCTTCAGTATGTGGTCTCTGTCCAGTCTGAGGTACCTACCTTTATCTGTCTCCTTCAGTACATGGTCTCTGTCTCCTTCAGTATGTGGTCTCTGTCCAGTCTGAGGTACTTACCTATGTCTGTCTCCTTCAGTACGTGGTCTCCGTCCAGTCTGAGGTACCTACCTATGTGTGTCTCCTTCAGTACATGGTCTCTGTCCAGTCTGAGGTATCTACCTATGTCTGTCTCCTTCAGTACGTGTTCTCTGTCCAGTCTGAGGTACCTACCTATATCTGTCTCCTTCAGTACGTGGTCTCTGTCTCCTTCAGTATGTGGTCTCTGTCCAGTCTGAGGTACCTACCTATATCTGTCTCCTTCAGTACGTGGTCTCTGTCTCCTTCAGTATGTGGTCTCTGTCCAGTCTGAGGTACCTACCTATGTCTGTCTCCTTCAGTACGTATTCTCTGTCCAGTCTGAGGTACCTACCTTTATCTGTCTCCTTCAGTATGTGGTCTCTGACCAGTCTGAGGTATCTACCTATATCTGTCTCCTTCAGTACGTGGTCTCTGTCTCCTTCAGTATGTGGTCTCTGACCAGTCTGAGGTATCTACCTATATCTGTCTCCTTCAGTACGTGGTCTCTGTCTCCTTCAGTACGTGGTCTCTGTCTCCTTCAGTACATGGTCTCTGTCCAGTCTGAGGTATCTACCTATGTCTGTCTCCTTCAGTACGTGTTCTCTGACCAGTCTGAGGTACCTACCTATATCTGTCTCCTTCAGTACGTGGTCTCTGTCTCCTTCAGTATGTGGTCTCTGTCCAGTCTGAGGTACCTACCTATATCTGTCTCCTTCAGTACGTGGTCTCCGTCCAGTCTGAGGTACCTACCTATGTGTGTCTCCTTCAGTACGTGGTCTCTGTCTCCTTCAGTATGTGGTCTCTGTCCAGTCTGAGGTACCTACCTTTATCTGTCTCCTTCAGTACATGGTCTCTGTCTCCTTCAGTACATGGTCTCTGTCCAGTCTGAGGTACCTACCTATGTCTGTCTCCTTCAGTACGTGGTCTCTGTCTCCTTCAGTACTTGGTCTCTGTCTCCTTCAGTATGTGGTCTCTGTCCAGTCTGAGGTACCTACCTTTATCTGTCTCCTTCAGTACATGGTCTCTGTCTCCTTCAGTATGTGGTCTCTGTCCAGTCTGAGGTACTTACCTATGTCTGTCTCCTTCAGTACGTGGTCTCCGTCCAGTCTGAGGTACCTACCTATGTGTGTCTCCTTCAGTACATGGTCTCTGTCCAGTCTGAGGTATCTACCTATGTCTGTCTCCTTCAGTACGTGTTCTCTGTCCAGTCTGAGGTACCTACCTATATCTGTCTCCTTCAGTACGTGGTCTCTGTCTCCTTCAGTATGTGGTCTCTGTCCAGTCTGAGGTACCTACCTATATCTGTCTCCTTCAGTACGTGGTCTCTGTCTCCTTCAGTATGTGGTCTCTGTCCAGTCTGAGGTACCTACCTATGTCTGTCTCCTTCAGTACGTATTCTCTGTCCAGTCTGAGGTACCTACCTTTATCTGTCTCCTTCAGTATGTGGTCTCTGACCAGTCTGAGGTATCTACCTATATCTGTCTCCTTCAGTACGTGGTCTCTGTCTCCTTCAGTATGTGGTCTCTGACCAGTCTGAGGTATCTACCTATATCTGTCTCCTTCAGTACGTGGTCTCTGTCTCCTTCAGTACGTGGTCTCTGTCTCCTTCAGTACGTGGTCTCTGTCCAGTCTGAGGTATCTACCTATATCTGTCTCCTTCAGTACGTGGTCTCTGACCAGTCTGAGGTACCTACCTATATCTGTCTCCTTCAGTACGTGGTCTCTGTCTCCTTCAGTATGTGGTCTCTGTCCAGTCTGAGGTACCTACCTATATCTGTCTCCTTCAGTACGTGGTCTCTGTCTCCTTCAGTACGTGGTCTCTGTCTCCTTCAGTATGTGGTCTCTGTCCAGTCTGAGGTACCTACCTATATCTGTCTCCTTCAGTACGTGGTCTCTGACCAGTCTGAGGTACCTACCTATATCTGTCTCCTTCAGTACGTGGTCTCTGACCAGTCTGAGGTACCTACCTATATCTGCCTCCTTCAGTACGTGGTCTCTGTCTCCTTCAGTATGTGGTCTCTGTCCAGTCTGAGGTACTTACCTATGTCTGTCTCCTTCAGTACGTGGTCTCCGTCCAGTCTGAGGTACCTACCTATGTCTGTCTCCTTCAGTACGTGGTCTCTGTCCAGTCTGAGGTACCTACCTATATCTGTCTCCTTCAGTACGTGGTCTCTGTCTCCTTCAGTATGTGGTCTCTGACCAGTCTGAGGTACCTACCTATATCTGTCTCCTTCAGTACGTGGTCTCTGTCTCCTTCAGTATGTGGTCTCTGTCCAGTCTGAGGTACCTACCTATATCTGTCTCCTTCAGTACGTGGTCTCTGACCAGTCTGAGGTACCTACCTATATCTGTCTCCTTCAGTATGAGTGCTGCACTCTGTGCAGCTTTATAATCTTCATTAGTGACATGAGTGAGTAGTTCTTCAACCTCCCGGATCAGACGTGCGACAATGGTTGGGTCTATCCCAGAGTAAATATAGCTTGCTGCAGGCTGTAAACATAACAATATAGACAATGACAAGTTTAAAATGCCACAGATGCAATAAGGTATGGATGGCAACGTGCCAAAAATGAAAGTTCCTTGCCTTAATTTCCTACCATTAAATTTTTGATATCAAAGACAATCATGCTTGCTTCTCTAAAGAACATTTCTCAGTAAATCTATACGATCTATGAAACTTCTTCATGAGGCAGATTTCAGCAATAGTCCCATATGATCTAAACACATCTACTGGCGTTAGCATATTACACTGAATACCTGAATAGTGTTATACCTGAATAGTTGAGATGTCATTTTGTTTTTTTGACCTTTCAACTTTCATATTAACACTGAAATAAGCCCAGGGGGCCTTAAACATAACCCTTGATTCAAAGTAGGGATTGGTGGAGATATGATCTGTTGGCAGTTCTTCTTAAACACAGTAATTGTGAGTATAAATCACACAGCAGCATTTTGGCTGATAAATATAGCATGGAAACTGAGAAAAGCAATCCTAGTAAAATGAGATCAAATCAATGACTGTAAGCAAAGTTGTTTTGTAAAAGAAGTTGTCTGTATCTGTCAGGCACAGGGTAAATACTGTCACTCAAAGGCTCTAGTTCAGTAGAGTAGAATGCTTTGTATCCAGCTTGGTTTGTATTTGAGAAGATATTTCAGACCCTATCATTCTTTTGTATATTTATTAGGAAACACATTTGGCTATAAAATATATCATACAGGTCACAAGTACTATCTGGAACAAATATGACAGCCTTCAATAAGCAACCTGCAAAATTTCATTACTCATAGATTTCAAGTTATGTATATCACTAGGCACAAATACACATCAAGGTTTCATCACCGATACAATTACTATACATGATAGAGAGATCAGGCCATTCCTGGCCACTATGCCTACTTAATTCAAATTTCAGAAATTAAAACAGATCTTTACCTTTCACAGCCATAATTAGTCTCCCATATCCTTGATACTTATGTCTACTAACAAAGGGTTTGACAGCTGGACATATTGATCTGATCTTCACTTTAAATAGCATTACAATGTTACATTCTAATTGGAAAACAAGTCCGACCAACATCAATATAATAACATACATTTACCTTGTCCTTCTTGACATTGCCATCTTTTGGGGAGGTTTTCTCTGTCTCTCTTTGCTGATCCTCTGGGAGCTGTTGTTTTTGTGGCCTCCCTTGTTGATCCTCAGGGACCTGTTGATTTTGTGGCGGTTCTTGCTGATCCTCAAGGAGCTGTTCAGTCTGTGCTGCTCCTTGCTGAACCAATGTACCACCGTCTCTCTCTTCTCCCTCAGAGTCTCTTTCGTTGTCACTATCCTTTTCCTCTACATAATCTTCATCTTCTTCTACACCAAAACCATCATCCTCATATGGTAATACTTCAAAAATTTCAGGAAGTTCCTGATCTTCTCTGACAACTAGTCCTCCAGCACTATTAGCATTACCCATTGACCTCTGTAAAACAGAACAAGGGAGATAATTATACAGCTGATACCAGTACAATTAGCATTACTCATTGACCTCTGTAAAACAGAACAAGGGAGATAATTATACAGCAGATATCAGTTCAATTAGCATTACTAAATGACCTCTGTAAAACAGGAGAGACAATGGAGATAATTAGACAGCAGATACAAGTACAATCAACATTACTACTTGACCTCTGTAAAACAGGAGAGACAAGGGATTGATAATCGCAGAGCAAACACCAGCACTATTATCATTACCCACTATCCTCTGTAAAATGACAAAAACAAGGGAGATAATTGTAGAGCTGAGATAAGCACTATTAGCATTACCCAGTGATATCTGTAAAACAAGGAGAATCAACAGGAGATAATTATACAACAGAAACCAGTACAAACAACGATACCCGTTGACTTGTCCTTTTGTACAGATTTTTAAATATGGACACATTGAATTATATTCAGCCAGGACAAGTAATATAGGCCTTATCCATGACTCAGCCAAAGCATACACAGAAGTGTTACATTTCCACTTTATTGTCAGGTTTTGAGTATCTGGCCCCTGTAACAACAGTGATTTTTTGGATATTTGAATCCTGAACTCAGGTTTTTCTCTAGGAATCACTCCAATTTTCATAACCTGTTTCATAACCTCTTTGTAACTGGACTCAACAATATTTTGGAAATGGTGCCCCACAACAATTACCGAAGAGAAACAGAAATATTATAACACCAGAGATCCCCCAATCATACCTCAAAACACTTTTCGAGATTTTCTTGCTCTTTTTTCAAACTAGATTTTTTTACACCAATTTTTGCAACAAACACATTAAATATTTTTACATGCCAAAATCTAAAAGCTGGAGACTTGTGAATTGTAAGCACTGAAAAATAAAACACATGAGTGAGACAGCCTCGAAATACTTACTAGATTTACATGAGTGTCAACAAGGATACCTTTGATAAAATTCCAGACACAGCTTAAAACAGTATGAAGACATAGAAATACAGTCTACCTCTAGTGATATTCCTGATACAGCAGGTGACTTTATAGTCTCAAGTGTGAATCAGAGCTGATAGGATTAAGCTGTTCAATGTCACCAGAAGAATACAAAAAATTGATTTCTTCACTTCTACATGTACATGTGATCGACCTAAAAACTGAAAAGACATCCCTGAACCAAGGTGTTACCAATCAAACACTACCAATATACATAGCTTAAATACCAGTGTATCAAACGCCATGTAAAGAAGACAAACACCAACAACTACCATTATACATAGCTTAAATACCAGTATATCAAACTCCTTGTAGAGAAGACAAACACCAACAACTACCATTATACATAGCTTAAATACCAGTATATCAAACTCCTTGTAGAGAAGACAAACACCAACAACTACCATTATACATAGCTTAAATACCAGTATAGCAAACTCCATGTAGAGAAGACAAACACCAACATCTACCATTATACATAGCTTAAATACCAGTATATCAAACTCCTTGTAGAGAAGACAAACACCAACAACTACCATTATACATAGCTTAAATACCAGTATAGCAAACTCCATGTAGAGAAGACAAACACCAACATCTACCATTATACATAGCTTAAATACCTGTATATCAAACTCCTTGTAGAGAAGACAAACACCAACATCTACCATTATACATAGCTTAAATACCAGTATATCAAACTCCTTGTAGAGAAGACAAACACCAACAACTACCATTATACATAGCTTAAATACCAGTATAGCAAACTCCATGTAGAGAAGACAAACACCAACATCTACCATTATACATAGCTTAAATACCAGTATATCAAACTCCTTGTAGAGAAGACAAACACCAACAACTACCATTATACATAGCTTAAATACCAGTATAGCAAACTCCATGTAGAGAAGACAAACACCAACATCTACCATTATACATAGCTTAAATACCAGTATATCAAACTCCTTGTAGAGAAGACAAACACCAACAACTACCATTATACATAGCTTAAATACCAGTATATCAAACTCCTTGTAGAGAAGACAAACACCAACAACTACCATTATACATAGCTTAAATACCAGTATATCAAACTCCTTGTAGAGAAGACAAACACCAACAACTACCATTATACATAGCTTAAATACCAGTATATCAAACTCAGAGAAGACAAACACCAACAACTACCATTATACATAGCTTAAATACCAGTATATCAAACTCCATGTAGAGAAGACAAACACCAACTATGAATATAACATTAGTTTACAGTATACTGTATTTAATGAATTATTATGAAACACTGATAATTCATTTGGTCACAGAACAGAGTGTTCTTTACGAAGCCATGACAAAGCGCCAATTTAACATTTCAAACAACATAAAGACATTTTTATACTCTTGGAAACCACTGCTAGTTCAAGTTCCACTTTAATTACAAAATTACCATAAAACTTGTGGACTTAACCTTAAAAAATATTACTCATAACTGTTTCCAATTCCTCCTTTGTTGGAGTATTTTGCTGACCAAACAACATCATTCTCTTTCTGTGTTAACTGATTGTCATTATTTGTTCAAATGCAATAAAATTCTTGTATCTGAAAATAGGTGTGTATGTACATTTACGTACCAAACAATATCTGATGGCTTACAAGTCTACTGAAACGTGTTCTGATTTTTATTTCAGGATCAGCATGATAACCCTCACTCTGGAAATTAGATATTATATAGTCCTTCACATTGTAGACTGGCCATATGTAATAAAAACATAATATGTAACATCATATCATCAAAGCAAACTAAAGTTTACGTAGTCTAGATCATGTGTTAATAAGGTCTATCTTTTTTAAGGATTGATTGAAGGAGCTGATAACATTCATACCTCTTCTGAGAGGTTATTTACATATCCTGAAAAAACATGTAAAAAATAAAAAGATTTTTTAAGTATTTACAAAGTGTGACAGCTTAAGGTACAATACTTTGGTACAACCTCAACTTCCCGATCATTGGAAATTATTCTGCCCCGAATGTCAGACACTTTAACATGAGTGTATACAAATAGAGATATGCCACCCAAGCATTACAAAAATTAGTAATACTGAAGGAACACCATAAAATTCTGAAAATCAGATTTTGGCTTACTCTCTCTCTAATACTAAAAAAAAAACAAGCTTATTTTCAGGAAAGTCTTAACGTTTGATGTCAGCGTGTTTTCGAGCTTTTTAGGGTAAACAAAGTAAATACTGACAGCCTTATTTCAGCACTTTTCACACTGAAAGTATTGCACTAAAATATGATTGAACTATTTGTAATTTCTTTCTGCTGTTTATATACCAGTTTTTGTGGGTACACAAATTTCTCATAGAGCTGATTAAATAAAGTGATAATAGGCTAAACTTTTATTGTACCAGTTAAGCAAGTCTATGGTATAATGTTACCACACCCGCTTCCTTGTAGCACAATGAATATTGAAAATCTTATAAATATATCAACATTGAACTGCTTATATTTGGCATTCATTAGCATTCTGAATGCCAACTAGGTAAAGACAAGTTCAACATATGAAGCCAACTGATTTTAGACTTAAGCTTTGACATTTAAAATTGTATTGTCCTTGAATGCCAATTGAATGCTTAAATATGAATGCACATGCAGGTACACTCGTGTGGCTGTTATATATATAATAGTATTCTATAGAGACATACCCAGGTGTTTTAAAGATAGATCGAAGTCATACCTGATTTAAATTACAACATATCAAAGTACTGGTACCAAAGTAAGGCAGATCAATTAGTCCGTCACATACAGGCATGTGGAAGTCAGTCACATACAGGCATGTGGGATTATAATAGTCTCAATGCAAACATATATATCTCAGCAAAATCTGCTTTTCATGACCAATGTACATAATACATCACACTGTTTGCATGGAAGGAAAAACCTCGAAATATTCCTTTATGCAAATTTTTTATCAAGTATTTGAAAGCATTCATCTTGTACAGAAATATTATATAATTAAGTACAATTAAAACAGATGTTCTAATTCAATGAGAAATATTTCATGAAATTTGATATATATCCTGTATCTGATATTGTTTACTCAAGTATCAAGATTATGTGTACTTCCTCAAAATTTACAGAGGTATACCGTTATCTGTAAAATCATAAATTTTTCTCTCGTACTTACAGTGTAATCAAATCTTTCAGATGATAATGTACTTGTCTCCTGTCAACCTGGCTTAACAGGAACTGACCATCAAACAAATTGACCCATAAGGACAAAGTCTTCCTATATAATTAGTTAAAGCCTGTCCAGTTGATTATTTCGTTCAGCTACCTGTCAACACAGGTGTATGTAAACACCTGACACCATGCTGTTAAGAGAACGGTACTTTACTGTTGACATACGGCCAGTCTCGTTCTACACTATACACTGAAGGAATCCGTGCTCGTCTACTATTTTACAATGAGAGATATTATATTGGCACATACTTAAGTTCCATTTATAGATAGTTATCGTCCATTATTCACAACATTTATTTCATCAATGCTTTCTGAAAATAGAAGTATTAAGAAATATTGTCCTGAATTATTTCAGTTAACTATAACTGTGGCCAGACGTCTTAAAATCATGTGCTGAGGTTTTAATTATAACTATAGGAGTCCAGTACCTTACCATCCCATGCCCACATACAGTGTTACAACCTCATCTCATATTATCATTTTTTTTTTTTGAAACAGAGTTCAGTACCAGCATGTAAATTTTTCATAGTACAACACTTTCCACATTGTATCAAAACTTATAACTTTCAATTAGACTGAAATTTGTTTGGAGACATAAATGACAGTGTTTGATAAGATCCAAAGTCAAAAAGAAAAGGTCTATTCTACATAAATGTTTGTACACCGTGTCTGTTATGCTAAACAACTTGCTTGTGTTAGTGTCACTACTGTATGGAACCCAGTATTGGTGCCACTGTGTAAAGGAATCTAACTGATTTTAAGATTTGAGAGACACTTGTGTAGTGTTTGTCACGGCGTAGAGTGATTTATGATCTGTTCATGTACACGCTGATGTCACCACGACAAAACCACACACTTGGACCAGTAACATACACTACCCAACTGACACTCAACTCACCCATATTCCTTCCCTTGAGTGGTCGTAACTCCAGCAAACTGTACCCTGTCCACTGTTTACCCTCCTTCACCAAGCATGTCACCTAAATCCCTATGTATACTATCCGTTTCACTGGCACCATATACAACACTAACAAAATTGTACAGTTAAATCTGTTTACCACGATCGATCCCCTCAGAGCTAAGGGATATTTTCAATTGAAAATGTAGTCAGCTTAAATTGATAAATCAATATATTGGTTTCACAAAGCAGCAATCATTTAAAGCATGAAAGCTGGTCACCTGTTTTCCTTACCAATTTACACACAAAATCATGGTAACATTATACCTCTTTAAAAAAGGCATTAAATATTTCTTCTGTAATTTTTTTTAATTCATCTTTTATTTTAATACATCCAAGAACTACAGAAAATCTACAATGAAGTGCAGTCCATTTTGATTTCAATTCATTAAGCTGACAATACTTGACAAACAAAAACAAAAAGGTACTCTGGTGAGTGATTTAAATAGGTACTAGACATTATCACCAGATTGTAGCTAAGCCATTCTAATGAATGATAACAACTATACACCCTTCACACCTCATTATAGACACACTTACAAAACATATACAGGTACATACCCTCATATATCATTGTACAGGTACACACCCTCAAATATCATTGTACAGGTACACACCCTCAAATATCATTGTACAGGTACACACCCTCATATATCATTGTACAGGTACACATCCTAAAATATCACTGTACAGGTACACACCCTCATATATCATTGTACAGGTACACACCCTCATATATCATTGTACAGGTACACACCCTCAAATATCATTGTACAGGTACACATCCTAAAATATCACTGTACAGGTACACACCCTCAAATATCATTGTACAGGTACACACCCTCATATATCATTGTACAGGTACATACCCTCAAATATCACTGTACAGGTACACACCCTCATATATCATTGTACAGGCACAAACCCTCAAATATCATTGTACAGGTACACACCCTCCCACAATATTATATACAGGAACACACCCCCACACACCATTATATACAGGTACACACCCTTACACAACATTATATACAGCTACACATTCTCACACATCATTATATACAGGTACACATCCTCACACGTCATTATATACAGGTACACATCCTTACACAACACTATATACAGGAACACACCCCCACACATCATTATATACAGGTACACAGTCTCACACATCATTATATACAGGTACACACCCTCACACATCCTTTTATACAGGTACACATCCTTACATATGATTGTACAGGTACACAACCTTACACATCATGATCTACTGGTACACATCCTCACACATTATTATACACAGGTACACATCCTTACAAAACACTATATACAGGTACACATTCTCACACATCATTATATACAGGTACACATCCCCAAACAACATTATATACAGGAACTCATCCTCATACATCATTATATACAGGAACTCATCCTCCCACATCAATATATACAGGAACATACCCTCACGCATCATTATATACAGGAGCTCATCCTCACACATCATTATATACAGGTACACATCCTCACACATCATTATATACAGGAATACATCCTCACACATCATTATATACAGGAACACATCCTCCCACATCAATATATACAGGAACATACCCTCACGCATCATTATATACAGGAGCTCATCCTCACACATTATATACAGGTACACATCCTCACACATCATTATATACAGGAACACATCCTCACACATCATTATATACAGGAGCTCATCCTCACACATTATATACAGGTACACATCCTCACACATCATTATATACAGGAACACATCCTCACACATCATTATATACAGGAGCTCATCCTCACACATTATATACAGGTACACATCCTCACACATCATTATATACAGGAACACATCCTCACACATCATTATATACAGGAGCTCATCCTCACACATTATATACAGGTACACATCCTCACACATCATTATATACAGGTACACATCCTCACACATCATTATATACAGGAACACACCCTCACGCATCATTATATACAGGAACACACCCTCACGCATCATTATATACAGGAACTCATCCTCACACATTATATACAGGTACACATCCTCACACATCATTATATACAGGTACACATTCTCACACATCATGATCTACAGGTACACATCCCTACACATCATTATACACAGGTAAACAGCCTCACATATCATGATCTGCAGGTACACACCCTCACACATCATGATCTACAGGTACACATCCTCACACATCATTATATACAGGTACACACCCTAACACAACATTATATACAGGAACAGACCCCACACGTCATTATATACAGGTACACACCCTCACACATCATTATATACAAGTACACATCCTCACATATCATTATATACAGGTACACACCCACACACATCATTATATACAGGTACACACCCTCACACATCATTATATACAGGAACACATCCTCACACATCATTATATACAGGTACACATCCTCAGACATCATTATATACATTATATGAGTGTTTTAAAGTATGAGGTACAGATACACATTCCTTTAAAACAAAACATGAGTTCAAAATACACAGACCATTTTCTCTTGAACTGTGTGATCATGACACAGCCCACTTTCTACTTAAAACATAGGTCAGAAATGAGCAGACCCCTTTCTAATATAACATGTTTTTTAGATCATAGGTTCAAAAAGCAGAGTTAGGGAGTTTACTTTCTATCCCACCTGACAGAAATAACCACATTTCCAGTGAGGGTAAGATAACTCTATCTTACCCCGGTGAGACAGCCTGCACACACAGGAAGTAACATTTTGGGTTCATGTAATTGTTAATGATGTCATTTTTTTAATGATATTTCGGAGTCAGTTGGAGCCATTGTCGTCACTAACAATTGTCATCCGGGCCTCAAATGCAAATAACTATACTGATAGTTATAATGTCACATGTATATTAATTTGGTTTTTTATCTTTAAGGGGGAAAAGGGGTAGAAAAATGATAATTCTCTACCTTGAGGGTAGGACAGAGAAATCTCTGCCCTCGAAGATTTCTCTGTCCTACCCTCAAGCTAGGGAAAGATCCTATTACTTTTCAAAGATGCACAGATCACTTTCCCTGAAATCATGGGATCAAGGCGTACGAGCAGCAAGGACCAATGATTCTCAAAATCCAAAACATCTAATTTGTTCCTGGAGTCGTAACAAAACCACTACAGAGTTTAATGTTAATAGCTGGACTGTAAACCATGAAATTTTATGAATGTCATATACTGTTATGCACAATCATATCCTTCATACCAGAAATTAAATTATAATTCAGACAAAATGGCAGTAATACTGTTGGTTTACATCAATTATATTGTCGTGATAGGAGAATTCATAATTTTATATAGGTAAAGTAATGCATTGATGAAGGAGGTATAAATTCAGACACAACACACAATTGCAATTGATAGTTGTCAGTTACTACATGCAACAACTTTCAGATGATCGTGTCAAGATCAACATGCTTTGATCAATCATAAAAGTATCCTGTTGAATTGAGTCGAAGGCTGTTCCTTTTAATTCTCCCTTTCTAGAATCGTAGATTGTCAGTATACAAAATCTGATCAATACATGAACAACTTGATATCAATCTGGTAGATGTTTGCAAATACAAAACTATTTAAACCTGATACACCACTTCTCTAAACTGGCTTACAGTAAGTTACTGGTCTACAGATTGCCTGGCCACCAGCGATAAATTTGCCACTGCCCCATAAAATAACCTACTTAAATCTAGAGATAGCCACGGATGAATTAATTCACCATGAAATTAGAAAAACTTGTAAACACCTGTGGTGATAAAATGCATAAATATCTTATTAACAGGTGAAAGTTACTTACCTTTTTTGGTGTACAATCCAAGAATATGAAAAAGTGAATCCTGTTAATTAAGCCAACATCAGACAACGGACACAATTCTGTACAGATGAAAGACTTCACGTATCTGTGTGTGTGATTTCTTACTTGTTAAATTTTAGTATAATAACACACTGTCAGTCACTCTAATGTTGATGGTTCCACATCAGTGAGCATACATGCCAGCATCTTATCCTAGGTCACTGTGCGTAACTGACATTCCTGTTATACAAGTGTACAGTGCGTGGTTTAGCTGAAAAGCAAAGAGAAGTCCTGTGTAATTAGTACACACAAATACAAATGTAGTAAGTTGTCGGAACGCTCCATAAAAAATAATTCAATTACTACACATTTGAATTAAGATTTCTACAAACAAGCTGACAATGCTAACATAGTGAATATAGAAAGTTGTGCATACATGTACGTAATGTGATACATACATATATATATAACAGTTAAATATATGTACATTGTACATGTATATATTCTGTAGTGTGTGATAATTAATTGTATATTATATGTTACTGGTCAATTTCTAGGAGCAAAATTACATAAGGCTATCAATAAGGATGATTGGCACTCATCAATCTGTTTAGGTGATTACAACAGGCTGTCAAATTTCGATCAATTATGATGATTATAGAAATATGAAAACCTTCCATCAATTATCATGTTTGTCAACCTTCCATCCACTTTGATGATCATAAGAAGTTGTATCTTATCAATTATGATGCAGGGTTTTCCATAATTTTGTTAGTAGTAGGCTGTGTAGTGAAAGTAGGAGGCTGGCCTGCCGTGTACGTGTAGTCGTGTACGGAACATTATTACGGAACTGGATTGGTGTAGGCGGCCAAATGACAAAGTAGTCGGTCAAATTGGCCGGCGACTGGCTCTTATGGAAAACCTTGATGATGATGTCATGATAATGTCAAACTTCCATCAATGTATTGTGATTGCAGGAAGCTGTCATCCATTGATCTGTTGTGATGCTACATATGACTGTCAAATATCTATCAATCTTGTTGATTACATGAGGCTTTAAACCTTAAATCAATTATGTTGAGTACAGGAAGTTGTCAACCTTCCATCAATGATGATTATAAGATGAGGTTGTCATCGACCTACAACATGACAACAGGCCGTTTTCAAGCCCTCCAATAATTAGGATGATTAGTAGATGTTGTCAAATTTCCATCAATTAGTATGATTACAGGAAGTTGTCAATTGTCAATCTGTTGTTGAGTTTATGATAATTATGTGAGGCTGTAATCCTTCTATCAGTTATGATAATTACTGGTAGTTGTCAACATTCCATCAATAACCATAATTACTGGAAGCTGTCAACATTCCATCAATGACCATAATTACTGGAAGCTGTCAACATTCCATCAATGACCATAATTACTGGAAGTTGCCAACATTCCATCAATGACCATAATTACTGGAAGCTGTCAACATTCCATCAATGACCATAATTACTGGAAGTTGTCAATTGTCAATATGTTATGAGAATTACATGATAATTACAGGGAATTTTCAACCTTCTATCAATTCCATAAATTAAGATGATTAGAAATTGTTGTCAACTTTCCATCAATTATTATAATTACAAGAAGTTGTCCACTTTCAATCCAAGTATTATGATTACAGGAAGTTGTCAACCTTTTTTTTAATTATGATGATTACATGAGGTTGCTAACTTCCATCAATGATGATGAATGCAGTGAAATGTCAACCTTCAATCTATATGGTGATTACAAGAGGTTGTAACCTTCCATCAATTACGATGCTGACAGGAATTTGTCAACCTTTCTTCAATTATGATGATTTCAAGTTGTTGATTTCCCATAGATTATGATGATTATATGAGGCTGTCAACCCTCCATCACGTAAAATGACTACAAGAGGAAGCCAACCTTCTATCGGTTGTCAGTGATCATACATGTAGGAGCTTTATCCCCTACCCCCTAAACAGTCCCGGGGGTTTTATATTTACAATGTATAATTGGTGAGATTTCCTATAAAAGATATCTGCATGTCAAATATCCACATTTATGAAAATAGAGGTTGAACAAATTTCAATATCATTGAGCAGATTTCGACAGGTGTAATATTTTTGTTTTACCTGACTAATTTTCTGAAGGCATGCAACCACTGTGAAGGTTTATAGAGACGAAAGGGTTGCTTCCCTTGGTCTATATCTGAACGAGAGAGAAATAACAAACCGAGTTCATAATATATTGTTATTTTTTGTATTCTAAAGAGAATAAGGGCAAAAACAAAAAAGGACTATTCAGGGTTCATATCTAAAGATTGTTTCATTACAATAACCGCGGTTTGTTAATTGCGTCAGAAGTAATGTTTACACACTTTGAGTTTAACAGGCGTGGTTTGAAACACAAATTTTATAAAAGTTGCATGTACATTAAGAACGAGAGCTACACGATAAAAGGTTGACTGCTAGTGCTATCATAAAATACTGTGTCCAACGTAATAGAGTGATAAGGAGAAAATGAAACTGCGAAATTGATGCAATCATGCGTATCGGATCTAGGAAAGAAGTGAAAGTTGCAATGTTTTGGAATGTTTCTTTCTCGTGTTTTAGACGAGACAAATTGACAGCATGATGGATACTTACCACGAAGAAAATGGAAGGCTGTTGAAAACACTGACACAAACGTTAGAAAGAATACATTTCGTGGACAACTTGTTCCCGCGAAATTTCTAATTAACGGCAGTTCTTTTGTTTATCACGTCAACAAGGGCAGTAACTCATGTAGTGTATTAAAATCTAGGTAGCGCACAACAAAGATAACTGGAAATTTTACGTTAAAATATCAGGATTTCATGACAAAAACATTTGATTTCGAAAGTTATTGATTGGTTACTTCTATCTCATCGTTGTAAGAATTCTGTCAAAGTATTACAACCGATTATGTTTTTATACTCGAATATAAATTTTTTCTCGGGATGTTTGATTTATTAAACGTTCTCGCCCAATTCGTGGTCGGATAATGAGTAATGAATAGTAATATACTGTGACTGTTAAAGAACCACTCTGGTAGAGATTGGCAATAAGCCGTAGAATGAAGCCCTTTTCATCTAAAGTTTTACCTAGATTATTTGTTATATTTAAGAACTTTGTTTACAGTTGAAAACCTGCACTTGGAATTTTGAGTTGACCAGAGACGTATATAACACACGTGATATATACGTCTCTGAGTTGACCGAATGATATTTGTTCATTGACGAGAACACTGTACAATATTCTTCTTTCGTCAGCATTTGCTAGCCTTACATATTTTAAACATCCTTATGGTTTTACACTAATATCTTAGGAGTGTCTTTAAACTCCATACAAGCATCTGTCCATTAGCAAAATGTCGAAATCAGGCAGACTCGCTACCATTGGGAATAGGTGTTATTCAAGAGTCAAAATATATTCAGTTTGTCTTAAGTGGGATACATCTCAAAATGAGTTTCTGTTGATTGAGGAGAAAAAAACTTTAAAAAAAACATTATTCTAGATATAAACTATATATGTATATGTGCTATCTGATGCATGTTTTAACTTTCCATTAACATAACAATGCACATCCTAAGATTTGTATTTCTCTACATCGTGTTAGTATATTTAGAATGACATATTGGTGTATATTTAGAATGACACGAGATATGTATTTAAAATGAAACGAAATGACATCAGAATGCATATTAAGAACAACATTGGAATGTATATTAAGAAGAACATGAGAATGGATATTTAGAATGACATGAGAATGTGTGTTAGGAGTAACATCAGAATCGATATTTATATTTAGAATAATTCTTCCTGTACTGAATATCATGATACCGATATATATATGAAACTCCGTCTATAAGACCGTGGTTGAAGACAAGCATTACTATCAGAGAAAGATAACCTGGGGAAAATAAACCCGATTGGATACATGCTACTTAAGTTCCGAATACATATCTACAGGTTCTTGTTTAGAAAACGTTTATCAAGTATAAATAAGGCTGTCACCATGTTTTATAACCTTGCTGGACATTCAAGAACTGTGTTTATATCGGAAATGCTGTGTTTCATTCGATTACTCAGTTGTAATTCACTTACAGGAGAGGTTGTTTTAAAACAATCTCTGCCAAGTAAATTACTTCGACCTATAGATAAGGTAGAATCAAAGTGTATGTGTGTCTTTGTAAAATTTTGTGTATTGAAAATAATGACAAGGATTCTAGAATGAAAATAGAAAAGTAGGTCGAGAATCTAAGAACAACAAAATATATCAGGCTCCTTTTTTTTATTGAGAAATAAGAACGTTACAATACATGAAAACATATTCCCTTCAAGTACCTAACAAAGGATCTCGTTATATCGTTCTGCTGGGGTGCCAACAGAGGAAATCGTTATATCTAAACAGCAGATTTCACCTATCAGATGGTTTGTGATATCCTGGAGTACAGTTTTGTATCATCTGCAAGCATTTTCACCGTAGATACACACCAGAAATCTGACTGGTCAATTTATCCTACTCTGACGCTGCCATTGTTGGAATATACTGCTCATTTTTTCTGTATTCGGCAGTGATGGAAAATCGTCGTATTTTAGCACGTGTGCGAATTCGACGGAATTAATTGTTGAATTTACTTTAAAATTATGTTTAACAATATAAATAAATGTTGAAGTAAATGGTTGTATATGTTGTAATGAACAAGTACCTTCACGAAAATTAATAAAATCGCTGTCACATCTGTTAAAGTTTGGAACTACATTTCTGCGCGGAACAATTCTTTTGTAGTACATCATCAAGCACATTTCAGCGTAACGTCAACGTCATGTAAACAAGGATTGGATTTGCGAAAACTGTTAGAGTTTTTGGGTGTGATTTGCAGTCAGTGTTGGAGGATAAATAAGATATATGGTCAGTATCTCAAAATATATGCTGTATTTTGTCGAGGGTGATGTAAGACAGAAGTGGCGAACCTCAAAATTGCCGCCATCAAAATGATCTTGTATGGAATTATTATATCAGTTGTGGTGTTTTTATCATCCCACAGAAAAAAAAAAGTTTAAGGCTCAAAACTTTTATGTTCCTTTGTAAATTTGTTTAACTCTCGTAGTGTGAAGGGCATTTTTTTTCTCTTCAGAATTAAATACGCATACTTGAAACTAGTGGCCTGTGTATGTGTGAAGCCGAGAGAGGACTCTTTCCTCTCTTCGCTGATCAACATTTTCTGATCGGGAAATGTAATACTTTTATATAATTCCGTTTACAGGAAGATTTTACGTCACTGTTAACAATAGGTGTAAAATAAGAATATGTTCCGTATCGATCAGACTGTAGGTTAACCATTGTCTCGGTACGTTTGTCAGATTTTAATGTTATTTTTTCAGCAAGAAACAGGCAACCTAAAGACCAAAGTATGACGCCTTTGTTTCCGCTGTTGGTGGGCCGTTAGAAAACCACCGAATTGAAACAGAAACCACTTGTAATTCCTTCCCTCCGTGGAACCAGCGAGGTGCATATTCATTAGGACATACTCAAGGTTTTTTTCTTTTTTATTGGTAAGAACAGTTGGATATAAACAGCATGAGTTGCCAACTTGGCCGAATATTTGTTATGCTGAGGGTACATATATAAAATGGAATGAAAACATTATTGTAAGCAGTATCGTTTGGATTTAATTCTATTTGAAGAAGAATAATGATTTTATTTTTTGGTCATCAAATGATGGTTCATTTGCGTCCATACAGAGATTTTCAGAAGGTGTTGTGTGAATAGCACCTAACAGCACGCTCGCCTTGATGAGGGTCAAGCATTTTTAAATACGACTTTCGTTCAGAACCATAACATTCAAATCAGCACCTTCCGATCAGCGGATCACTCTGTATGAGACAAGACCTTGGTACATTTAGCGCTTGTAAACTCTTGCCTTTCAGGTATCTTATATGAAGCAGAAGAAAAAGTTTCATGTCGAATACAGATCCCAAAATCTCGCTTGTTCTACAATTCAAATCTGAGATCAAATCGTCACTGCAGGAAAATTAATAAATGAGAAAGAAAGAAACGGATGCCAAAGAGAGACATATAAAGCATACTCTTTGGATGGTTTGCGGTGGGCCTCACATACGTTGTTCAGTGAGGTAACCACAAGTTGAAACATGTTCAAGCGAGGCCGCCTTTCCAAATGACACTGGCTGTTCACGAGGCTATAAACCCGACAAACAAACACCAACGACGGCACCGTTATCTTGTTTGGAAGATTTGGTGCGATACATACCTCTGTGGCTGATTAGGTAACTCAGGTGTCTGACGACAGTATATCCCTCAGGATGTTTGTACGGATGTCAGGGTCTAAATGCGGTAAGACGTACGTTATCCACGCCTTCTCTTCTCACCTGTTACACATAGAGGTTTCCAATGAGTGGGTCGTCAAATCTTTAAGAAATTTAACCTTTTTATGTGACGCGTTTTTGTGTGTGTGTGTGTGTTTATATATATATATATTGAAGAAGCTTTAGTAATTCAGCATGGCATGGACACGGGTGTATGATTATATCGAACAGACAGCTCATATTCTTAACATATACTGGCTCAAAAGCTTAACATATAGTGCTTCATATTCTTTACATATAGTGACTCTTAATCTTTACATATAGTGACTCATATTCTTTACATATAGTGACTCTTAATCTTTACATATAGTGACTCATATTCTTTACATATAGTGACTCTTAATCTTTACATATAGTGACTCATATTCTTTACATATAGTGACTCTTAAGCTTTACATATAGTGACTCATATTCTTTACATATAGTGACTCTTAAGCTTTATATATAGTGACTCTTTATCTTTACATATAGTGACTCATATTCTTTACATATAGTGACTCTTAATCTTTACATATAGTGACTCATATTCTTTACATATAGTGACTCATATTCTTTACATATAGTGACTCTGAAGCTTTATATATAGTGAATCATAAGCTTTACATATAGTGACTCATATTCTTTACATATAGTGACTCATATTCTTTACATATAGTGACTCTTAATCTTTACATATAGTGACTCATATTCTTTACATATAGTGACTCATATTCTTTACATATAGTGACTCTGAAGCTTTATATATAGTGAATCATAAGCTTTACATATAGTGACTCATATTCTTTACATATAGTGACTCATATTCTTTACATATAGTGACTCTTAATCTTTACATATAGTGACTCGTATTCTTTACATATAGTGACTCTTAATCTTTACATATAGTGACTCATATTTTTTACATATAGTGACTCTTAATCTTTACATATAGTGAATCATAAGCTTTACATATAGTGACTCATTAAGCTTCACATATAGTGACTCAGAAGCTTAACATATAGTGACTCGTAATCCTATCATATAGTGACTCAGAAACTTTACATATAGTGACTCGTAAGCTTTACATATAGTGACACATAAGCTTTACATATAGTGACTCGTAAGCTTTACATATAGTGACTCGTAAGCTTTACATATAGTGACTCATTAAGCTTCACATATAGTGACTCAGAAGCATTACATATAGTGACTCGTAATCCTATCATATAGTGACTCAGAAGCTTTACATATAGTGACTCGTAAGCTTTACATATAGTGACACATAAGCTTTACATATAGTGACTCGTAAGCTTTACATATAGTGACTCGTAAGCTTTACATATAGTGACTCATTAAGCTTCACATATAGTGACTCAGAAGCTTTACATATAGTGACTCGTAATCCTATCATATAGTGACTCAGAAGCTTTACATATAGTGACTCGTAAGCTTTACATATAGTGACTCGTAAGCTTTACATATAGTGACTCGTAAGTTTTACATATAGTGACACATAAGCTTTACATATAGTGATTCAGAAGCTTTACATATAGTGACTCATATTCCTATCATATAGTGACTCATATTCTTTACATACAAGCTCATATTCTTTACATATAATGACTATTGTAATAACAGAAAAAATCGGTTTCCATATTTACGAAAGCGTGACGACTTTTTTCCCGCTATTTTCAATGTCGGAATCATCTAGTTATGACGTCAACATAGTGCTGTTACAAGCATGTTTTACGACATTTGTGATATCAAACATTTTCTGCGGACGTGTTCAAATCGTCAGTCAAACTGCTGAACACAAGAAAAAATGACCACCGAACAGACCTCGATATTTGATATCTGTTTCTGTCACCATCGAAGGACGAAGTGGGAATATTAATTTACTAGTAAATGACGAGGTAAACCTGGATATCTGAAGAGGAGACTACCATGAGAAAATATCTCGCCGTTATTGTCCTTCGTCGTCATTCCGTCAGGGTAGGGAACGTGGAGGCGATGGCCGAGTGGTTAAGGCATCTGACTGTGGTTTTTCAATTCTTTGAATGTCTTTTTTATTCTTGTTTGCACAGTGAGGGACCACCACCCCTGAGACCCTATTGCTGAGACATTAAATTATAACCTTAAAGATGAAAAAGGCGCCTGACTGTCCACCTCTTGGTCGTGGGTATTAGGCCTACTAGTATTCACCGGGAACTCGGGCTTTCCTCCACTCCCCAAACCTGGTATGTCCTTAAATGCCTGCCAGTTAATTCAACTTACAATACAACAAACTCCAAGTGCGGTTATGCGTAACCGTTACTTATGTGTCAGATTGTCGCGTTATAGGAGTAGTCTCCCTTCAACCACACATTCGAAGTCCGTTTTATCAAAGTGAAATTGTTTAGATACAATAAAAACCAAACGGTGTTCTGAATCGTGACAAGAACATGACAAGTCTCCATCACAACACGGAAATATGTCGGTGTTTTCACCATTAAGTCAATGTCATTTCTAAGCGCCTTTTTTCTTGTGATACAATTTATGAGACAGATGTATGTAATGTGTGACCGATATATTTGTGAGATGCGTTTTGGTACTAAGAATGTTCAAAATCGTGCAGCACACAAATACTGATAGGCCAGTGGTCAGGTTTGAATAAAACAACTGTGGAATGCACTTGATTCTGTCGGTAATCACGCACTGGACAGGGTATGGAATTCCGGCGACAAAAAACATGCAGAATAAAGTTTCTTGTAACACAACCAATAGAAAATTGAAGTGTAACGTTTCGATGATTTCACGGTCACCTTAGTCAGACGAATGACATTAGCAACCCGAAGAAAATGTTCCGAAACAATACAGGTAGCTAGAATATCTTATCAATAATGCGAATTGAATAAAATTTTCAATTCAATTCAATTTATTTATATAGTTTTGCGAACCGAATAAATATACAATTCTAAAAAAATACGCACATATGTCGTAAAATTACTGCCACACACAAATATCTTGCCCCGGTACTAGATGATAAAGAATATGGCTGAAATTAAATTTGAGGCGAAAACATGTCTGTCAGTATGTTTTATAGGTCATACAATAATTGGTGGGAGTGGAGAAGAAAACATATAAAATATAATCATTCGTCCCTGGACGTATCGAAAACGGCTGTATGTGCACGAAAACATTTTCCTGCTAAACGCATGTTTTCTGATATTATTGATGTCGGTAATCATTAATGCATCAACCAGCATCGACATCGTCTTTTCTAAAAGTATACATAGTATATATAATAGGTAGAGCTGTTATAACATTCTGTCCATATTAGGTATTCAGTTCAAAACAATTGTTTTTGTGCTCATAGAAACCTGAATTTACCAAAGGGCTCAAGAAAGGGCACAATGACCTTAAAAAGTCCTTCCATTTCACGTTTAGATATATTGATGACGTCGTGTCTTTAAAGAACATTCCTATCATTATATACCCACCTGAATCGTGGAAATCAAGGACACGACAGGCTTATTTACACCAGCCTCTAACCTAGATATATTCCTGAAACGAAACAAACATCCATAGCAACATGACGACAACCCCAACCTATATGGTGTTAACGTATGCAGATGATTCGATATTCAATAGCTTGTTCTCAATATCACGATTTTCATGCAAAATGTCGGCAACAAAATCACGGTATATGATTAGAGGAATGATGGAGATAATGGGAAAATTTTACTTCGCCATAATGATCTCATCGGGAAATGTTCTTCTTCCTTTTACGATATATATAGTACGCGTGTGGTTCCCTTAGTGACTTTGTCTTCATTTGGGAGCGTTGCATTACTTTTATGGAGTTATCAAGACTTACATAGCGAGTGTCGTCGATAAATCGTAAGTCACTCACTCTTCCGGAACATCTCGTCTATTTTCTACTTTCTTCATGTAAATCTTTTGTTAATATTTTGCCCGTGTTACAATACATCTGGGTTCGAATCAAAATTTTGATGACATAATGGTATTTTCTTTGTTTATTTTATATAATTTATACAAAGAAATGTCTTCTTTCCAATAAATCCATCTCCTTTATTTCAGAGATCATGCATATGGTGCGATTTTTGTTTTAGTTTTTTTTTTTTCTACCTGTCTTATAAAAATAAGATTATTTGATATCACCCTGGAAATTCTAGGGTGCGATTTTTTTGGATTTTCAAAATTGTGTGTTGCTGTAATGGTGATAAAGTTATACGTATATATATTTAAAACGTCCACACCTTCAGAGAAGATAAAGGCTGTGCATATTACAATGCTACAAGATTTAACGACCTCTTTCTTCGATTAATTCTGAGAGATATTATATTTAATATTTGTTTAAAATTATATAACCGAATTGTTAAAAATAGAACAAAAAGGACTGAAGAATTCCTACCCAGTGTCTCCTTTGCTACAAATCTGTCCTGGACTGATAACTATGTTATAACTTATTTCTGTACTCCGATAACGAAGTTGACAAGATAGCCAACAGAAAACGTCCAAGTTGCCATTTATAAGCTAATTGAGGTCCCAAGGGGAATTCACACTCAAAGCAAATAAACACATTTTTCAATAATGAATGCGGATCGATCATAGCTCGGACTGAAGCCATACGGCTCATATTCGATCCTCGTCCTTCGATCTTCGCTCATTACTAACGTATCGACCAAGAATAGCAGGCAATTCACATTGTTAAATAGTGATACAAAAACCCCGTCGGAGATCCCCTTTAACTTTGTTCTGTGACGTCACAATGTGACTTCCTAGATACCAACACTAGCTTCTCCCGTTACCAAACATGGCGGAACAGGGACTAACACGAGTGCTTCCCTAGCTCGGCTTGGACACAGGTAAGCTAAATCAATATATCCCTGTTTCTTACCGTTGTTATAACTAGATTTTTAACAGTCCTGTCGAATTTGAAGAACTCAGTATCTTAAAATGTAGTAGATTTCAGTTAATGAACGCCGTTGTACCGCTGTTGACTGTTGACCAATGGTTTATACGGGTCAGTGACTTTGTGATGTACACATACGATGTCGACGCTTACTTCTGACAATCTGTTGGGAAAACAGAGTAGTTCGATCACCAGATAAGGTTTCTATAAAAGAAATAAAGTAAGATTTGTGTGCATAAATACATATAGTGATTGTCTGGATAATTGCCACATATAAATATATATTTCAAATCTGTCTCGACACAAGTTCGTGATAAGTTAAAGGTAGATTAAATCTATTCATGTAGATCTTTTTGGCAGCTGTGCGGGTCGGTGCATTACAGTTTTTAAATAGAATGTTATTTAAGCCGTCTACTTGATAAATCTCTTTTGAGACATTTCAAATTTTTTGAAATCATTATTGTTTTTACTCATTTAAAAAAAAAATAAAAGTAATGAAATCATCCGACAAGTAAAGTTTTAACATCATTTTTTTTATTGTTATTTCGAATTGAAGTTTCCAACTATTCATTGCTGTGAATTTTGTTGGTATTTCTTTCTTTTCTAAGTATTCGCTGATGTTGTCCCGTTTTTTAACATAGTTTATTTTTATGAAGTGGAATATTACAGACGTATTGACCGTGGGCGTTTTATTTCTTCCAGATGAAGCTTAGCATGTCTGATTAAAACGAACGTAAAAAAAAAATTGGATGTAATAAAGTGTCAGTTCTCCTACCAAAAACTGACCATCGAAGTTTTTCGCTGGTCGTATACATGTGCATGGGAGCATTCTCTTTAGGAATAATACTAAAATTTATAATACCCAACAGGTTCCAGTCAGGAACTGACCGGCTATCTTTATTTATTTATTTATTTTAACTTTTGTTTTAGAAGTTAAGTGCCTGTACGTGAAGGTACAATGTGTCGTGTTTGCTAAGAAGTGGTAACCGATGAATTTGATTAGATACGCCGATAACTACTAGGACCATCCATTGTTGTACGGTGTCGGACTGACACCGCTATATCGAGTTTTTTTTATCTGTCATCGATTGATCAATAATGAACTAAGTAATGTAATGATTTGTCAAAATAAAGTTGCCAGCTTTGCGCGGTGTAAAAACATATACGCATAACACACCTGAATTATCGATCTTGTAATCAATTGAAGGAAACACAATATTTCGTGTATTTTTTCAAGAAGTTTGAATTTATTACAATATTATTATATATCAAGTCAACGCGATTTAAATTTAAGTTATTGCTTTTCAACACATAAACAGGAATAGTATAAAATCTTCAGTTTTTTTAATCACACTTCCGATATAGGCAAACAAAACTGAGTTTGAATAACGAACAAAGCCATATCACGCATTCGTTTACATTATACAATTATATACGCACAATGTATTAATATATCTTTTTACTTATTCGGTATCTAAGATTCTAAAGTTGAATAAAACTAAATGGTCTAAGCGTATTTCTACGGATATTTAAAATCGTTTATCAACATGTAATGTGTAATCTTTCGCTGGGAACGTTCGTATACCTGTACACGTAGATAAACTAAAACTGAATAGCTCTACTGTGAACAAACCTGTGTACTACACATCCTTTTATCGACAGTGGGTGATTTATAACGTTCTGAAGATGTTTCAAGTGTTATTGAAATGTAAAAACAAACAACAGGAATGTACGTGGTCTTCAAACCCACATGGTACGAACATGTAACTAATGGGTTTTGTTGTTAAACTACATTCTATGAGTTTGGAATTTTAACATCAGACTTAAAAAGCATGTTTAAGTTGAGAAGGATATCCTTGTCTTTCTAACAATTTATTGCGTAAAAACAACAACAGGCAAACAAACTTATTTTTTTAACCTAGCCGTGTCTGGAAACTTCAAAACCACAGCTTCCAAGCTCTGGATATATGTTATAAATGAGGCTTTTAGATATATATAAACTACCTATCCGAACATCGATATATTTTATTTCTGGGAACATCAGAAAAATCATACAGGAAACTGTAAAACATCAGCATCTAATTTACAACATCGTCAAATGGAAAGAATATTATCAGACACTTCTTTTATACTACAACTTAGGCTCCTAATATTCAATACCAGACAAGTTGTCCATATAAGCTTATGAAACGCCATCAATCGTCGATAGAAGCAACATTGGGTTCATATTAAATCTGAAATGATCACAAGTGTTAGTAAGTAAATGAGACCGTGATAGTTCGTGAGATTGTAAATAAAACGAGTTTTCATTTCAATGTTGTATCTAAACATAAAATCAGTACAAACCTATTTCATTGCCAGTTTCTGGAAAAAAACTTATAAAGTTTAATGAACATGCAATATTTCAATTTTGTGTCATTTCATTTTCATTGTCCTCGCATATTTCGACCAAAAAACGGACACTAGGTAAGACATGAGATATACATTTGATTTTACAAAAAAGAACTCTCCCGAATTTTAATGAATTCAACTGCCGTTCCATTATATAAAACAACCATTGTACTGAAATAACTGGCTAGATTATCTCGCGATTTTAATAACACAAGTTTGTATAATAAACACGTGAACATGCAGCCCGTTACCTAGCAAGCATACACACACGTAGACAAAGACACTCGAAAGGTCAAGTGTACATGAAAATTAAAACCTGTCATGAAAGGTGTATTATGCTTCAGCTGTTGATCTTTCGGCTTCCTATACAAAAAGCGTTGTTGACACAGCGCCGTAACTGGCTTTCTAAAGCTCGTTTTTACCTGCAAGTCTATTTTACCTGGTGGGAATAATAAGTTCAAAGCTAACGTCACTTGAGTGTATTCTACCTGTACGTGTGTGTTTGTCTCCCTACTTCAACGAAGACAGCACCACCCTTGAACGTGGTTTGTAGGTCTATAACATATACCATTACCACAAAATAATGCTGGGATGTACATGTATGTATGTGTGAGTTTTGTTATATTTCATGAAAACTCGTTTAGAATAAGGAAATATTTTTGAAAGTCAGTAATCTGTTAAGTCCTCATCGCCTTATCTGGACTGGTTTCAGCTGACCAGCATGGGACATCGAATTTTGACCTAGTATCTCGGTTTCCGGTTCACAACAGCTGATGGTAACAATATTCTGTGTTCAGTTACAGTAGTTGCCCTCCCTATTCCACGTCTTTGTCCGGCGTAATACGTCTTTTCTCAGTTATCGTCCCTGATAGTCTGGATGGACAGATTGACAACCCGATGTTTACTTTGATGACCTACAAACTTCATTTGTTTGACAACCATACGAAATACGTTAAGTACCTCACCAGTCTTGGTGTTCCGGATAGAAGAGCTGTCCTATCGCGGAATCGAACACCGGTCGCTTTTGAAAAGACTGGCGTGTTACCTAAGAATTCAGGAATATCAACCATGTTCTTCTACTCATTTACACCTCATCAAATCTGTGTGTAGGCATGTGGAAACAGTGATGTTCTGACGTGAGCTTGGTTCACATCGATAGCTTCGTTAGCATGTCAATCAGCGTGACACAGCTCGATACAGGATGACGTGACAAATTCGCATCATTACGTATTCATTCGCTGTCGCTCTTTTCTCTGCCTGTATTTGCTGATTTGATACATTAATGAACACCTCGTTTGCTTAAATCAATTTTTCATACACTATCAGGTACGAATCTCATACATATTTGATTGGTTGACAAACAGAGCTCTCGGGGAGGCTGATGGGAAGGAAATGAAAACCCCGGTTAATAGTTAATTAGTTAGTTTTTATCAATAGTTTTACCTTGCCGGTAAACATGACGTGTCACCTTGTTATGCTTGGTTAGCTTGATGTTAGTTTTATCTTTATTTAGTCAAACATATCTATAATGACCTTGTTGAGGACCACTAACATTGGCCGCTGTAGACAGATGGTCGTTACATAGAGGTGCGCTCTGCTTGTTAACACGATCTTCTCATGCTATGTACAAATCCTGTTTGAGGAATGAAACAAAATATTTTATACAAAATGTTGATGTAATTTTGACAAAATAATTTCATGTTCTAGGTGACGTAAATTGTACACAAGTCATTTTTATATCATCTGTTATTGTTACTCATCTATAAGTAACGTCGGCAAATCTCTAGCAACACAGAACTAGTCGTGAGTGTTAAATTGATTGATATGTCGACAAATCTATAGCACCACAGAACTAGTCGTGAGTGTTAAATTGATTGATATGTCGACAAATCTATAGCACCACAGAACTAGCCGTGAGTGTTGAATTGATTGATATGTCGACAAACCTATAGCACCACAGAACTAGTCGTGAGTGTTAAATTGATTGATATGTCGACAAATCTATAGCACCACAGAACTAGCCGTGAGTGTTGAATTGATTGATATGTCGACAAACCTATAGCACCACAGAACTAGTCGTGAGTGTTAAATTGATTGATATGTCGACAAATCTGTAGCACCACAGAACTAGTCGTGAGTGTTAAATTGATTGATATGTCGACAATACTGTAGCACCACAGAACTATCCGTGAGTGTTAAACTGATTGATATGTCGACAAACCTATAGCACCACAGAACTAGTCGTGAGTGTTAAACTGATAGATATGTCGACAAACCTATAGCAACACAGAAATAGTCGTGAGTGTTAAACTGATTGACATGTCGACAAACCTATAGCAACACAGAAATAGTCGTGAGTGTTAAACTGATTGATATGTCGACAAACCTATAGCAACACAGAAATAGTCGTGAGTGTTAAACTGATTGATATGTCGACAAATCTATAGCAACTCGACCTAGGTAAACCGATAACACGATTGAATTAGTACTTAGTTATGATTGAATAAGCCGTGAGTGTTAACTTCATTACATGTTATTATGTATCACCAATAAACTAACTTCATGGATACACCGTCGGTTAACATATAACGCTACTGAACTGCCTGCTACAATGTAGTAACTGTAGAATATGGCATCATTATCTAGCCTTGGGCGCTAACTTTGCAGCCAGTCAGGACCAAATCACTAAATCAGCGAATCTACCCGTGATTCGTGTATATTACTGCTAAAGTATGAAGATAATTCCAGTCATTGGTTCCTATTTATCAATATTTTTCCAATTGTCGGAGACTGCAGTGTCTAGGGCGGTACCGTCAGTATTAACGATATCAATGAAATCGATCTCCAGATTGCCCTGTCACACCCACGGAGCTTGTGGCTCACCAAGAAATAACTCGTTCTCTGGTATGTCCTGTAAAAGTCTAGCGCAGCTAAAAAAATAATTTAAAAACATGCGGAGCTTTGTAAAGAGTGAGAGACAATATACTGTCAAACTACACTATCAACAGGCCGCTCAGATAATCTCTGCTGAATTACAGCTTGGTCATCGTCGTAAACCCACGTGACACTGTTTGTCTGTTTGTCGTATGAATTGAGTACAGTCTCCATGTTTCTTTATTGTCTGTCGTATGAATTGAGTACAGTCTTCATGTTTCTGTATTGTTTGTCGTATGAATTGAGTACAAGTCTCCATGTTCCTTTATTAATTGTCGTGTGAATTGAGTACAAGTCTCCATGTTCCTTTGTTTGTCGTATGAACTGAGTACAAGTCTCAATGTTTCTGTATTGTTTGTCGTGTGAAATGAGTACAGTCTTCATGTTTCTGTATTGTTTGTCGTATGAATTGAGTACAAGTCTCCATGTTCCTTTATTAATTGTCGTGTGAATTGAGTACAAGTCTCCATGTTCCTTTGTTTGTCGTATGAACTGAGTACAAGTCTCAATGTTTCTGTATTGTTTGTCGTGTGAAATGAGTACAGTCTTCATGTTTCTGTATTGTTGGTCGTATGAATTGAGTACAAGTCTCCATGTTCCTTTGTTTGTCGTATGAATTGAGTACAAGTCTCCATGTTCCTTTATTAATTGTCGTATGAATTGAGAACAAGTCTCCATGTTTATTTGTTGTTTGTCGTATGGATTGAGTGCACGTCTCCATGTTCCTTTGTTTGTCGTATGAATTGAGTACAGTTTCCATGTTTATTTGTTGTTTGTCGTATGAATTGAGTACAGTCTCCATGTATATTTGTTGTTTGTCGTATGAATTGAGTACAGTCTCAATGTTTATTTGTTGTTTGTCGTATGAATTGAGTACAGTCTCAATGTTTATTTGTTGTTTGTCGTATGAATTGAGTACAGTTTCCATGTTTATTTGTTGTTTGTCGTATGAATTGAGTACAGTCTCCATGTATATTTGTTGTTTGTCGTATGAATTGAGTACAGTCTCAATGTTTATTTGTTGTTTGTCGTATGAATTGAGTACAGTCTCCATGTTTATTTGTTGTTTGTCGTATGAATTGAGTACAGTCTCAATGTTTATTTGTTGTTTGTCGTATGAATTGAGTACAAGTCTCCATGTTCCTTTATTAATTGTCGTGTGAATTGAGTACAAGTCTCCATGTTCCTTTGTGAGTACAGTCACCATGTTCCTTTGTCTGACGTATGAATTGAGTACAAGTCTCCATGTTCCTTTGTTTGTCGTATGAATTGAGTACAGTCACCATGTTCCTCTATTAATTGTCGTATGAATTGAGTACAGTCTCCATGTTTCTGTATTGTTTGTCGTATGAAATGAGTACAGTCTTCATGTTTCTGTATTGTTTGTCGTATGAATTGAGTACAAGTCTCCATGTTTATTTGTTGTTTGTCGTATGGATTGAGTACACGTCTCCATGTTCCTTTGTTTGTCGTATGAATTGAGCACAAGTCTCCATGTTCCTTTGTTTGTCGTATGAATTGAGTACAGTCACCATGTTCCTTTATTAATTGTCGTATGAATTGAGTACAGTCTCCATGTTTCTGTATTGTTTGTCGTATGAAATGAGTTCAGTCTTCATGTTTCTGTATTGTTTGTTGTATGAATTGAGTACAAGTCTCCATGTTCCTTTGTTTGTCGTATGAATTGAGTACAAGTCACCATGTTCCTTCGTCTGACGTATGAATTGAGTACAAGTCTCCATGTTCCTTTATTAATTGTCGTATGAATTGAGTACAGTCTCCATGTTTATTGGTTGGATATTAACTATATCGAGTACAACCTCCATGTTTCTGTATTTTTATCAAAATCTAGTGTTATTTCATGGGTATTCCCCGGTGCTAAAACATCCCCAGATTATGAACGTAATTGTACAATGTATCGGAGATAAGTTCTGCCATGATTGTACGCCGTCTGTGGATGTAGCAGTCCTAGGAAATGCCAGAGGCCTGTTACTAAGGAATTAACACGGTGATCTATCTATATCAGGCCGCCATCATTTGTTGTCTGCCGATCGATTCGTGGAAGGTTAGCTTAAAGAGAGTTTGAAGTATCGATATTACAGATCGTGGAACAGTGAGTAGGAAGAACTTATCCCTGTCATGTACCTGGAGGATATGTTGATTAACATAAACCTGTAGATAATCAATATGAAGATTCTTTGGAATTCGATTTTTGTTGTAACTGTATCCTACTGCATGATGGAATGGATAGACTTGTGTTGTGGACGTGTAGAGGTTGTGTGCTTTTAGCTCGTTAAAGGACGGACACTTGTCGGTTGATTTTTACTGCGTGGCCCTGTATGACGTATTTTTTTACCTTGGGGTCATGTGACATTTTTACTGCGTGGCCCTGTATGACGGTTTTTTACCGTGTGGTCATGTGACATTTTTACTGCGTGGCCCTGTATGACGTTTTTTTACCGTGTGGTCATGTGACATTTTTACTGCATGACCCTGTATGACTTTTTTTTACCTTGGGGTCATGTGACATTTTTACTGCGTGGCCCTGTATGACGTTTTTTTTACCTTGGGGTCATGTGACATTTTTACTGCGTGGCCTTGTATGATGTTTTTTTACCGTGTGGTCATGTGACATTTTACTGCGTGGCCCTGTATGACGTTTTTTTACCGTGTGGTCATGTGACATTTTTACTGCGTGGTCCTGTATGACGTTTTTTTACCGTGTGGTCATGTGACATTTTTACTGCATGGCCCTGTATGACGTTTTTTTTACCTTGGGGTCATGTGACATTTTTACTGCGTGGCCTTGTATGATGTTTTTTTACCGTGTGGTCATGTGACATTTTACTGCGTGGCCCTGTATGACGTTTTTTTACCGTGTGGTCATGTGACATTTTTACTGCGTGGTCCTGTATGACGTTTTTTTACCGTGTGGTCATGTGACATTTTTACTGCGTGGCCCTGTAGGACGTTTTTTTACCGTGTGGTCATGTGACGTTTTTACTGTGTGACCCTGTATCACGTTTATTATGCTGGTGGGTCATATTCTCTACTTTGTGACTGCATATATCACGATGTTCGTGTGTAAAAATACTGTGTAGACCTGTAAGAAACTCTGTATCCATGTAAAACTATTGTGTGGCCCTGTATTATGTTTATGATGCTGGTGGGCCATGGAGTCTACTGTGTGACGCTAAAAAATCTATATACAATACTGTGTGATACAATAAGAAAACTTGGTGTCTATATAAGATACTGTGTGATACAATAAGAAAACTTGGTGTCTATATAAGATACTTTGTGATCCTATAAGAAAACTTGGTGTCTAGATACAATACTGTGTGATCCTATAAGAAAACTTGGTATTTATATACAATACTGTGTGACCCTATAAGAAAACTTGGTGTCTATATAAGATACTTTGTGGTGCTATAAGAATTCTTGTTGTCTATGTAAAATATTGTGTGGTCCATTATGACCTGATGATATTGACTGACAGTTACAATGTATATGACCATTTTCAGACTAAGTATGCCATTTAAGATTGCAATATGCTTTGTATGTTCTTATGAAGTTCATTGGTCGTTAAAACTTAGAATTACAGATATCTGATAAGGCGATAAATATATTATCCTATAATGTTTCACATCGTCAAATATAACTAAAATAAACACAACATCAGCTATACACTAATAGTTTCTGTCAGAAGTCTTGGCGGCCATCTTGTATAATGACATGCAGATATCGTTATTCTCTATGTAGACTTCCCGAATGGAAAAACGTGAACGGAGCATATGGGATAAATTGTGTATATATTTCAGGCAAATTAGAAGATGGATTGATTGTGTGTCCTTGACCCGAAGCCATCTTCGTTTTTGGAATCCTGATAAATACAAACATGTAACGGTCGAATTGTGTCTTTTTTTCGCATGAAATTATTTTTGGGAATTTAGCTCCAGATCTATTTGATATCGCTATCTTTATTTTTGTAGTTATTAATTTTAAATGGCTTTTTTAATGAGGAGTGAATTGATTCTGGAGCACTTGGTATGCAATTATCAGTAAAACTCAAGGGAACATAAATATTCATCTCGTTCAGTCTATTGGGGTTTTGTTCGCCGTGGACATCATACAGAAGTACAGTTATACCTACCTGTCATATAATTGGTACTAACATGCTATGTTTCCTTTTTGGAATCAAGTGGAGTTAGAGTTTATTTGTACTCGTGAACAGAAATTCCTTTCACAGAGCTTAAACTCGCTTGAAATATCCGTCTACCCGAATAATAAAAAGCCTTTAAAGATTGGCCAATTATTTCGTCATTACAATAAACCGAGTGTGTTAGATAGCCTAATTAAGTATTACGGTGAGAATGGAGACGCTTACCGCTGTATTGGAATAATTGTTGTATAGGAATAGAAGTTAAATACGTGTAAAACCATAGATGTATATAAAAAAGTTAATTACGCTATCATGTCGAATTATAATATGTTCTAAATGTTAATTCATTGTTAAGGACAAATACTTAAAGGTCAAAATATAAACATTATATCTCACCGTATATAATCAGACCTATCATCTTGTTTTTGAAGTGTTCGTGTACACGTCTAATTATTTTTTCCTGACCTATTAATGAAATAACCTGCTGTGTATTATATTAAAAGGTGTCCCGGGAATCCGTTGCTCCATTATGACATTAAATTGTAAATGTATGATGCATGCACAACAAATATTTATTTAAAAAAAAAAGATCGTAAACCTATTTAAAAAAACCGCCGTTAGCAGGGGTATACATTTTAAGACTTGTGACGGTACCCACCGTTTCCAGTTACACACACTAAAGCTTATGATGGTACCAACCGTTTACAGGTACACACAATAAAATTTGTGATGGTTTCCACGGTTACCAGGTACACACACTTAAACTTGTGTTGGTCCCCATCGTTACCAGATACACACAAACTTGTGACGGTCCCCATCGTTACCAGGTACACACACAAAATTTTGTGACGTTACCCGCAGTTACCAGGTACACAAACAGATGTGTCGTGTAACCTGAAGACATAGTCAATACCAGTATGTATCACTGTTGATGTACATATTGATTTATCATTGTTGGATTGAATAATTTTCATAAGAAAATAGATAAACGAACGTCATAAGGTTTTAACGTGAATGGACAAGATACCGTACAATAACATATATAAGAAAAGAAATACATGAAAGAGAGTTTCCCTATAAGCGCGCGTGAGAAGTGAATATATTAAATTCTCTCATACTTGTAAAATATATACGAAATTAAATAGGAAACCATTAAATCGTAACTGAAAAAACAGAGCGTTTGAAATAAATTAAACTACTGATTTGGGAAGTGTTTCGTGCTGTACGTACAATGCTATCACATAAAAAACAAAACCCACTTCAAGGGGATATCTGTAGACTATTTGCTTTCTTTATATAAAAGAAACTGATGTTTAATAACTAGCTGCCAACAATTATAAAAACAAAGTCTCTACAGCATTCAGAGCAACCGGACCGTTCTGCACTCACGTTGTGACTCTGCATGCGTCGCGCCTTCCGTAAGCTGCTCAGTGAGGAAACCACCAGGCTACTATCCAAGCTCTAAGAATGACCATTGATTTTGACAAGAGTCTTGTGATAACACATAGCTTATCTTGTGATAACACACAGCATATCTTGTGATAACACACAAAGTATCTTTTGATAACGCACAGGTCTTTTGATAACACACGGTATATCTTGTGATAACACAGAAGGTTTTGTGTTAACACAGCATATCTTGTGATAACACACAAAATATCTTTTGATAACACACAGTATGTCTTGTGATAACACACAAAATATCTTTTGATAACACACAGTATGTCTTGTGATAACACACAGGATATCTTGTGATAACAAACAGCATTTCTTGTGATAACACACAGCATATCTTGTGATAACACACAGACTGTCTTATGATAACACACAGCATATCCTGTGATAACACACAGAATGTCTTGTGATAACACTCAGAATGTCTAGAGAGAGTATCTTGAGTTGACAAAAAATATGTTATAAATGACAAATATCGAACACGCTGAATGGCTTTATTGAACACATGCTGTGCTTTGTGTTAAATAACACACCACACATTGTACTAAAGCCGTGAATCTCTTCACATAATCCTGTAAAAATAATAATCAAACGACATCTGAACTGGTTTCCTTGATCAATGCGGTTACTGTAATTACGTAATACTATACGGCGGTATTGAGTTATCAAATTTCAAACTCCTGCTACGAAAATGACACATCATTATGATAAATAGGCTGTGTCCTTGTTTAACTTATACATAGAGAGCGTACCCGGAGAACTGGGACTGGTACACACACTGGCTGTTCAGTATTAGTACAGACCTGTGTTGGTATAGCTGTTTATTGTGTCGCTCCAGTCAACACGGGTCTTCAATCTTCCTGTTTACTTATTACAAAGCCAAAGAGTTTATTTATCATATAAGAAATAACAGTAGCAGGTGAGTGTGCCTTATCTAGATATTTTGTAGTTATTTTATGAGATTTTGCCGTTGTAATGTTTTTTTCAACAAATGACTGCAACCTCGGTATTGATGAGGTGTCATACAGTACTGTCAACCGCAGGTTAAATGATTGTGTAAATATTGTCCTTATATATACTACAAACCGTGATGTATTTATGTTGAAGATAATTAATTTCTGCTGTGTTACACTCTAGAACCCTATTTACGTTCATGTAGTCCTGTTTGCCATGTTTCTTTATGATTCTGTATTACCGACACGCAACGCATGTAGCATTCTTTTGGACATAATTTCTAAAATATTTTGGACATCCATTCTACAATCTTTTGGACATAAATTCTAAAATCTTTTGTACATCATTTATAAAACTTTTTGACATCATTTCTAAAATCTTTTTGACGTAAATTCTGCAATGTTTTGGACATCAATTCTACAATCTTTTTCTTTTGGACGGTGGGAGTGGGGGGTTGGGGGGTGGGTTGTATGGGGTTTAAGAAACGTCATTTTTAAGTAGAGACTATCTATATTTATATCGAATAATGTGCACCCGCTAAATTGCCTCCGATAATACTAACCCAGTCGGGAGAATTAAAGCTTGCCATGGGTGTTCCGTAGACTCGATATTGGACACAAAATGCGATCATTTTGCAATAAAATATTGTAGTAAACATCAGAAAAAAAAGGTTTAAAATGAAGCCAATTACAACAGTTGAATTGCACCCGACACCTGTTGAATCTAAATGTCCTACAGAACACTGTGGGATATGATCACTGTTCTCGTTCCTCTAGGAATTTAAATCCAACCCACTCAAGTTAGATTGCTATCTGAAGTTATGAGGACAAATATTCAAACGTTTTCTTGACTGACATGATTTAATAACTTACGGAACAGATTCAGGACTATTTATCCGGATTTAGTCTACTATTCGCCTCACGGCAACGTCTGTTGTGTGTTGTGTGGTACGTAACATTACGTTAAGACACGAATTAATTCTAAATCTGGACAGAAAGTTGCTGTTGACTTGTACGTCATTTGCAGTCTTTGAGATTCCGTGTGGTAGACACTGCTGGTGGACTTCCGTCGCCGTAACCATGCTACAGTTTACTTCATGCTTGATTAAATATCAAACTTTACGAAATTCGCTGGATGTTTGGTTCATGAGACCCCCTACCAAAACCTATCTTTCGTTTCAATCAATATGTATTCTCTTAGTTGCTCGACAACTAAGTCATACACATAACTGACGAGCCGACGAAGGATGAAACAGCTGTATGATGCAGTTTAATTCATCTTTAACTTTACTGATGCTAAATTTGTATCGAGAGGTCCCTTTGTGTGTCTTTCGCTCAATCTTCGACCGTCTGAAATGTTTCATGTAGTTGTCATATGACGTCATGATTCTTACACATCGCAATAATCATCTGGCGTTTTCATGAAACGGACGGAGAATTGAGATTGTGACGTTTTAACCTCATATTCACTTTCATAAAATTGTATGAAATAACAAAAAACACCGATCTCCATCACCCACGGTTTATTACTTGTCTACAAGGCACCATATATTAACAAAAATCTCTACAGACTGTCAGTATTAGTGACACCATTGTGGATTACTATGATCCCCCCACCACTACACCAGTTTAATCTGATTTTTGTGTTTGTCTTGCACTGTAAACAATGTCTGATTCATTAGACTTGTGTTTTATGTACACGTGTACTAAGGCAATATGATCCACACATACGTGTATATATCAGAACCACCTTAGATCCATATTACCTACCTTAGTACGTATGTATACTGGTATTATAGAAGACTGTACTCAGAATTATCGTAGATTTAATCGATAAACCTATCGATTTTTATCGATTTTTATCGATCTATCTTGATATTTTCAAGTTTTGATCCCGACCGTGAGAATGACTTGTACACCCTAGATAGTTTGTTATCACCCGAAGACCGTAAACATCTAGCTATCAAACACAAACCAAAGCCAACATTTTACAAACTAAAGTCTGTACTTAAAAGCCTTGACAGAAAGCACTATGGGTCTATTTGGCAGGTTTATCCCCAGACTATCCTTAATGCCACCGCGAGTCACGAAATCCAGTACGGAGGCTCCTGCCAAAAAGCTTAAAGGTGGTATTGGCAGGTAAACTAGGGTCCACAGGAATTTGACGGTGGTTAGAGTATATATATATATTAGTACAGTAAGAGGATAATCGATTATCATTTTGATCAAGTCGTATTGATTCTTCTGTCTATACTGATAACTTATCGATGGGCACGAGTGGAATATTTTGTATCTTCCATAACATGACAATGACACAACTCACGGCAAAATGTGAGAAATATCTGAGAACTGGAAATGATGACTATGCGTATTGTTTGTTATGTATACAAGTTCAAAATAACTCCTATAAAAGAGTATCATTCAAAATGTTTCGATTTCAATTGTCTTTGTTAAAAGCGAA
Organism: Ylistrum balloti; assembly: GCF_031769215.1. Classification (NCBI taxonomy): domain Eukaryota; kingdom Metazoa; phylum Mollusca; class Bivalvia; order Pectinida; family Pectinidae; genus Ylistrum; species Ylistrum balloti. Next base: position 159,292 of record NW_026782744.1, on the reverse strand, counting down.
TTTTGAACTTTATATGCGATTAAAGAAAATTGACCATTGACCAATTCAGTTTTGTCTCTCCTCTCTACATGAAATATCATATACATGTATTGGTAAAATTCAGTAAAGAGCCACACTCTCTTACATTGTATTAAATTTACAGAAATCCTAACTGCATTGCGTCGAATGAGTTCTGCTGTTTTTCGACGTCATTTTAATGGGCTGAGTCGTCTTAAAGTGATTGGTTGTTTATTTTCTACGTCGGTACATGTAACATACATATGTGAGATGTAATATACAAAGAAATTTTATTAGTTATAATGAAAATATTTTTTTTTCAAATCCACACTTCGATGTTATAATCCAGTGAACAGATAACAATAATGACATAATTACTATGATATATGTCTGCCTTGGACGTTCCAAATTTCAAAGCGGCGCGTTCTATTATGATGGCGGCGATGATGATGAGTTTTTCGTTTGCTTGAAGAGTCGCCGGGAAGAGTCCAATCGACGTGCGTCGATTCTCTATATATCTACTGTCGCCACATGACATCAATTATCCAATGGAATGCGTAGATTCTATTCAGTGGCTTTTTTTTTAAAAAAAAAACTTATGTGATCGGAGGCCGATATCATTACCAAAGTGTTAAGAAATACTTCTGTTTAAGGGGAAAACTACACAATGTAATGTCATTCTTCACATCGCTTTTACAAAAAATTGACGTCACAAAAGAGAAGTTTAATTCGCAAATATTGTGTCAATATCCCAAAATAATAACCAAACACAAATATGGTTTCACGTACATAGGAAGTTTGTCACTTGTAAATATTTGGGACGATTTCGTGTTTTGGTATTTGACTAGATCAATAATGTATTACTGACTCAGGAAATGCTTACCGTAATAAATACTAGTAGTTATCAGTAACATTAGTATTTAGTAACAAATCCTATATATCGTGCTTATTCAACTTACCTGTCCGGAATTTATTACTATTGCAAAGTAATTTAGAAAACGGGATGGTAAAAGAAAAATGTTAAATAAGTGTGTGTCAGCGAAAGATTCAATAAGTTTATGTGTTTCCCGGAATTCCAGAATATGAACTGTCATTAAGGAAAGTACAGCTTCCAGATTACCGGTCTAGTCATTACATTAATAGAAAACATGGCGCACCTCGTGTTTACATTTATATTGGAATATAATTGGTGTAGGATCGGAGAGACATATACACATGCTGGTTTTTATTTAATGTCGATAAAGGCCTCCGGTCATTTGAACTATATGGCTGTTGTTTAAACATCATGAAAGGAAATCAATTTAGTGACGGCCTGTGTAGCGTCTCCTCACAGAGACTTGTCAATGAGTTTATTTCCGATGAGATGGAAGTCGTTTGTGAATAAAAGCGATTTTTTTAGTAATCATTTAATAATTATGCACGTTAAGAATTGGTTTCCTTTCGAGTCCTTGACAACGGGACTGTTATGGTCTATACTTGTTTTAGTACTGTCACTGTCTTGCAGGCGTTACTTTTTTGTAATGTTATTTTATTTGTGTCTTTGAAGTTGACACGCACACTGAACAGCGTTTTCCCATTAGGACAAGAAAGTATATTCTTCGTCAATACAGCTTATCAACTCTGCCAGTTTGGATTATTTACGAATTTACATAATTTATATCAGTACGGTGTGTGTATTGTTGTTTTAACATCGACATGAAATGTACATTATAATGACAAAGCCTTCTGTTGGTTCCATTCTAAATCAATTGAAAACAGATCAATATGACAAAATTAGCTGCTTATCTTTATACGAAATTGATTTTTTTTTCTTATTTCAGATGAGCCATCCGGCGTAACAGAGCCAAAATCATAGTGCTACACCAGGGGTACTCAACAGCGCAGCAAGATGAGTGCGCGGCGTCGAAAGAAGGATGAAAAGCCCCCGCCTGCAACTGGGCCAGGAAGTAAAATCATATCACTTCCGGATCCTGTGAAAAAACACCTGAAGAAAATTGGAGACACAAAGAAAATTCATCTCAAATTCGGAACTGGGAATTGGAAATCTCTCCCTATTGAAGTTTATAGTAACGAAGAACTCTTCGAACTTTCCGTTAAATTTAGTGCTGAAAACAACCGCCTAAAGCGTCTACCTAAAACTATCGCAGCTTTAGAAAATCTGGAATATATTAATGTTCAAAACAATTCATTGTCGGCATTTCCAGGATCTGTGTCGCGTATGAAAAAACTTGTAACTTTAAATGTTGAAAATAATAGTATCAAAAAACTACCTCCAGCAATTCACAAAGCTACGGGACTAACCACACTGCTAGCCCGCAATAACAGGATAAGGGGATTGCCAAAGAATATCGGAAAATCATCATCGCTGACCTTTGTAGATGTCTCTGGTAACTTGATAAAATCTTTCAAAAAGGGTGTTTACGAAATGACGGGGGAGTTAGATCTATCTGACAATCGTCTGACAGAAATGCCAACGGCTGCTGTCAAGAAACCAAATATCCAACGTCTAAATTTGGCGCGTAATGGGATCACATACATGCCAGATAATATCGATAAGCTACAACGTCTCGTGTGGCTAGACCTATCCCACAATTCCCTGTCAGAACTACCCGCCCAGATCGGAGGTGTGAAGTACCTACATTATTTAGATCTCAGTCACAACAATCTGAAAGCTCTCCCGGAAGAAATATGTAACCTGGGATACGCGTTGGATACACTGAATATTTCTAATAACGAGATTCCCGTGCTACCTGATGACATAAATCGTTTACAGAAGTTACGAGTGCTAGACGTGTCACACAACCAGGTGGAATATGTACCAGAAGGGATCCGCGAGATTCATTCCCTGCAGACTGTCAACATCTCACACAACAGACTCAACTCCATGAAGTTCGCAGTATACCTGAAGACGCTGGAACATTTGCACCTGTCCAATAATCAGATCGAGGTTGTACCAGAGGTACTGGACAACATGAAGTGCCTCGTTACCTTGGACGTGTCCAACAACAAGATAAAAGAACTCCCTCCCTCTGTAGGTTACATCAAGACCATCAAGTCTCTTAATGTTGGCGGTAATAAACTGTCCGTATTACCGGACAGTATTGGTCAAGACCAGGTTCTCACGTTGCTGGATATAAGTCATAATCGTATAGCCGCCTTACCCACAGATCTGCGCAAACTCAGGAACCTCGAGACGTTTATCATAAGCAATAACGAAATCGCCGCCATGCCGAAGTCAATCGACTTCTTGTACCAGCTCCGGACATTGGACGCAGCTTGCAATGGACTCACTGAGCTCATCCTCCCCAAAACGCTGACCTGTCTCGACCTTTCGGACAATCCAATGATGGTCAATCCAAGTGACCACAAATCCACCATGGTTGTTATGGGAGACAAAGACCATCTTAGGAACTTGACGTCTCTAGCGTTGTGTAAACTGGCATTGGATGAAATTCCTCCCAGTGTCTTCAACCTTCGGTGCTTAAAAAGTTTAAACCTTTCCAACAATTCGCTCAAGGGTCTGAGTGATAACATTTGTAAACTCAAGGCTTTGGAATGTTTGGAAGTCACGAACAACGAACTGGCCTCCCTGCCTGCAAATATCGGGGTCTTGAAGAAACTAGAGAAGCTTCAGGTCAACAATAACGCGATCGAGAAGTTCCCGCCAAGTCTGGTTAAACTTATTTCTCTCTGTCATCTGGATATGTCATACAACAAAATGAGCCTCCTTCCGGATAATTTCGGAGATCTTAACAAGCTCACCCAAATGGACTTGTCAAACAATGAGCTTTTGACATTTCCTATTGACCGGATTGATGTGCTAGCCTCTTTACTCGAACTCAACATCTCTAAAAATCACATCAATGTTATCCCGATGGACTTTCCATATCTTTATCGACTGAGAGTTCTTCAAGCAAGCAGCAATGACATCAAAGGTATTCCGAACGATGTTGACAAAATGAAATCTCTCGAGGTTCTTGATTTATCAGACAATATCATAGAAAGTCTGCCGGAGAGGATTTGTAAGCTTGCGGCCTTGAAGGAACTAGATGTCACAGATAACAAAATCATGACAGTCTGGCCTAAAGCCTGGGCAAATCTGACGTCAAAAATTGTGGTGAGAGCATCTGAACAGTCGGCGTACAAGTCTCGTGAGGCACGAGAACGGCCGACAGACAAGGTTGCAGAGACTCAAATGAGTCCGAAAGCCGGGAAGAAGGGAATGAAGGGAAAGAAATCGGTGGCACCGATTGGCACTCCGCCAACAAAACCCAGGTCGATGAAATCTGCTCCTCCTAAAGCGTCGTGACGCGATGCCGGAGAAATGTAGGAAGTATATGTAGAATTAGTCTTTAGAACATCTAGACACACGCCCTACTGTTCTATCGTCATCTCTCTCGTACGTGTCTACATGGTATTCTACATCTGACTGAACCTTTTGGAAGTGTCACGGTGCTGAAAGGACTAGACACAGTTGACTTTCGGCTATTGAGAGGGACTACAAAGTTCCGGATTTTACAACAACCAAATGAGGTTGATGAATAAAGTCCCCGGTTGTTCCCCATTACATAAATACCCATATAACCTTATTCATCAAAATTGACAACGAATATCATTCCTTTACCATGGTGGAGATCACATGCTTTCACGAACTTTACACGCGTCGCCCATCACCTGGCAAGCAATTGGAGTACATTAAGACAGTTCGGAACCGGAAAAAGATGATTTTTTTCATCATTTACCCCTCTCTCGATCTCCCTCAAACGACACTCCAGTGATACATTGGTACTCAAAACGAATCAGCTTTTACTGCAATACTGCGATTCGTGGACGAAAAGTTCAGCAGCTTCAAAAATGATGGATCTCCTTTTCAAGACAGTGTGGACAGCAATCCCGCAGTCATCTGGAAACCATGGAAACAGTCGACTTCTACCTCAGGAGGTTCTCCGTACTTTAGCTGCAATAGTGTGTGTAGAAAGATTGTCCAGACATTATTACCAAACCATTTCATCCTTCTCTATCTAATGTCAGTGAATCTTCTGACATGGTCTACAATGTCACCTGATAATGCTTGTCATCATTCCTATGAACCTTATCCAATGTACTGAGTTGTTCTAACAACAAAGATACATTATGGTGACTTCATAATTTGGAAAAAAAGGAACATCATGAATATTACATATGTAATAAAGATTCCCTACACGTACTACTCGGCTGATTCGTATGGTCAGTCAATAACGATGTCGATGGTCAAGTTACCTTGTCATTGGTCAAGTTACCATATCAATGGCCAAGTGAACATGTCATTGACCTATTACCAATTCATTGGTCAGGTTACCATGTCAATGACCAATTGCCATGTCAATGATCATGTATTAATGAAGAACGTTACTGTGTCAGTGATCGGTCAATTTAATTTTGATTTTGCTTGGACAAATATGGCTTTATATACCGTACTTAGATGATCAATCATATTGATTAAAATTAGGCTGTTAAACTAAATAAGGTGGGATTTGATAGGATGAACTTATAACAATTATATATGGTTGATACTGTTATATATATATTACTGAGTATTACGTTTTATATACTAGGAGTGTTAGGAATTCCGATATATACTGTTATATCTCGCCTTTTAACGCTTTAAGTCTTTACGAACTTAGTGGTGCTATCTACAGTTATGATTTTTTTAGTTTCGATTTCGAAAATATTCATTGTTCTGTAATGTTTGTGTTTTCTCGTCAGTTCGGACACTTTGAATTTCAGAATAAAACGTCCACAGATATTCAGATTATTGCAATATAACAACCACTTAAGCCGCCTATTTTTGTAATGTCTCGGGATTGGCGAGATTTCACGGCAGTGTATAATATTAATGTTTGGAATGATATTTATGTAAGTTTTCTATGTACAATCTGTTCTGTTTTTCTGTTTGCAATGTTTGGATATTTGTTGGATTTAAGTTGGTTTCTCGTGAGGTTGACAAATTAAATGTTTAGTGTCATAGACATTTCACAAAAAGAAATCGTTATCCAAGTCATAGAACATGTGGTTTTGGTTTTAAAATATGAGAAGTTCTCTTATGATACACGATTTCGTTAAGGGAGAATGAGAAAAATACAGACATATGTTTATTCTTAACTATGAGGATGCAAGTGAAAGTTTAAAAAAAGTATATTGCCTCCAAAATTTGAGAATTTACTATTTAAATCTATTTAGTTCTTCTAAACAAGTTCTGGCGCACATGACTGGTATCGAATTTGACGAAGTCAAATACATCATGAAATTTCTAAAACAAATATTTTTTGTTTTACATGTAAGAACGTGACATCGTCAAATTACCCACTGTGCATCTTTCCTGATCTCATTACGTGTACCATACTGCTGTCAGACTATGGTGCTAATCATATTGATCTATGGATATGCTCAGTTCTTGTTAATGTCGATAATTATGTAAATCGATGGTTGCTTTCGCGAAAATTAACATTTGTACCGGAAGCTAGAGTATAGTATTTTATGCATGAAGTCTTTTTAAGTAAATATTTCAATTAGCAATCTTCTCTCACAAATAAGATATTATTGATTTTTTATCGTATCTCACGGGGCATTATTCCTGTGAATTTGATTTTTTTGGTCATCTACTCATGAATTTGATCTTATCATAATTCATATCGTCTCATCACTATTTGTGTGAATCTGAATTCACTGAGGTCTGCTGTCGTGAATTAAACATTTGATAAATATTCGAATTCGCGTAATCTCACCTAAAATTGGTATTCGTATATGCTTAACTATCGTCTCATAAACGTAAGTGAAATTTAGTTATCCGCGAAATTTTCTTGTGTTATAAGAACCGCATTATGAGTTTTAAGAAAACAGTTATTCTCTCTGCCTGGTGAATTAAAGAAATTACGTTGTCTAGTATAGTAGATAGATTATCAATTATATTCCCCTAGACTGTGTATATCAGTTGTGTTATTTACCACCATTATAGTTTATAGGTAGTCTCCCTTGACTATGAAATGTCAGTGTCTTAGGGGTTCTCCCATGTAAAGCCCGCATTTTGTTTAAGTTTAGAATGATTTATATATACAAAAACCAAAAACGCTGTGATACAATTTAATTAGTAGATAAACATGTACTTTTACTTGTTAATAAAGTTTTAGATACCATCTATTTTGTTCTGATCGTTGTATGTCGATCCTGTTCCCTTTGTCATGCAGATCTTCATGGCACAGTCATTGGCTGATGGAGTTACGCGAGGTCTAAGGTACTATTGTGAATGCTACGATATGTGTACCCTGCCAACCTCATCGACACTAGATACAAACAATCACTAGCATCGTTTTAGCGTTCTAATGTCACTTTTACTGAATAGTATGTAGAAAATATGTATAAAAAAAGTTTTTCGTCCAGTGCCTATGTCGTTTCATATCACAAAATTTCGCTTTAGAGGTGACAAGGGGAAAGAGCAAGTGTGAACAGATCTAAATTCTAAGCGACCAGAGCCTTGCAGTCTCTCAAATTCACAACTACATATACACATTTCGCGAAAAAACTAGGTACAGCATTGTTAAAATTTTCTCTATCTCGGAAATCTCGGTCACAAAAACATCCCAGCCCCTCAGCGAGATTCTTGAATGCCCAACTGTGCACTCAATGTAGCGTAAGATTTTCTCCTTTTCTTTCTGCAATGTCCCATCATGTTGTGTTCCCTGTCAATATCAAGGTCTACCGTTGGCCATTTCATCGCTGTTCGATTGTCATGAGACAGTAACCTTGTACCTCCACCCGCCTCTATGATGTCGTAGTCTGGTTCTTCCGGTGTCTGGAATTTTTAAAAAGTTGTAATCGTCCACCTCGCACCATAAAAGTTACAGGTCTTAATTCACTCTTAGTGCATGTGTTCTGCCTTGCCCTCCTATCCTTGGGGCTGTCGAGTATGTGATCTGTCTTATCCTTGGGGCTGTCCGGGTATGTGATCTGTCCTATCCTTGGGACTGTCCGAGTATGTGATCTGTCCTATCCTTGGCGCTTTCCGGGCGTGTTATCTGTCCTTCGCTCGCTACTGTTCGAAAAATCGTGCACAGCTTAATCAGGAGAGGAGACATTAGTCGACTTTCGAATTAGACTGAAAAAATATGATCTTTTGGTATTTTTTTATCTTTTGATATTCACTACGTACGTCAGTGCTAGTACGCTCCACACTGGTCATTTGTCTGATGAAGGTGACCGTGTAGTCATCCAAACATCACACTTAAAATCTTCTACTCCATTGATATCACCAACTTGAACATCCGTGGAACAAGGGAGACAACTCCAAATAACCATCTAGAAATCCACAAGTTAAAAAATTCTATAATAGAAGCTTAGTTCTAGTGTCTAATAATTTTCCTGAAGCAGTCATGAATATTTCTGATGCACAATCAAGACAATCATCGGATCCAAAATAGAATTATGGACACATAATTATTTCACCCTTGAGTTTGGAATTCTTTTGATACTATTCTAATAGTCAAATTGGGATTGGCCTACTCAGCTACTAACACACTTTATTTACGTATGTTTCGTGTTTCTGTTTTGTTTTTAAATTGGTCGGTTTTTTATATATTGTAACAATATCTTTTTTCTCAAGACTGAGTAATCTGAAGTGCTGGTGCTAGCATTACGACAATAGGTAATAGACGGCATCTTAAATTATCAAAAATATAACAGAAGGATTTTAGACTGCTAACAGAGAAATAAAAGACATTTTGTGAGAAAATAATTACAGATAAAGCAGGTAATATTATAACTCGAAAGTTTTTTCAATATCAAACAACACAAGGAGCAAAATCTGGGTGCAGTATTTCTAGATGTTGAACAAACTTACAATTTTTTGTATCGTGTCTTTCATCATCACGAAACAAACGTAGTAGGGAGTGGTCTGAAATTTGACATCAGTTCTCCTAAAGACAGATTTGATCAAACACAGATTATGGAGTGCTGCAACGAAATGTCATACCTTCGCTCTTCTTAACATAAACAATTTAAATACCGTTTTGAAAAGTTAAAGAAATAACATTGTGAAAGTCTTTCATTTTTCCGACAAAACTAGCAACTTTACAGCTATAAAGACCCACACAAGAAAGGACTCGCGGATCGGAATTCCGAAAGATAGGCGAACATGGAGCAATATGAGAATTCGATATCCTCCATGTCATTCTTAATCCATCAATGAAATCCGTGTTAAAGTTGTCTGAAACTATCGCCACGGCGTATTTAACGTATGATACTTCTACAGCTTACGAACTACTATATAACTAAATAACTGTACCAACGATATCACATATACACAGTGTTTGACCATAATGAAAACTTTATATAACCGGAAGAAAGTTGGCAGAATTTGTACTCATGCACTCTTTCATAATTCGTCACTTTACAGGTTTACATGTAAACAGCAGAAAAAATAATAAAGGTAAAACTGTTATGTTAAAGGTGTTCAATAATCAATATAAATCCTTAAATTAAAGAATCGGGGTATTTTTCTACTTTCATTTTATTATTATTGACGTATTTGAGTTTAAGTAATTGCGTCGAAAAAGAGATTATGAAACCGTGATAAATACTTCCAAACCGTCCACCTGTTTCTGACATAGAGTCACACGACCATAGAGTGATTAGTGTAGATGTCTCCTTCGCTCTCAGCAATAGCTCAGCCCTTAGATCTCTCACGTCGCTACATGTAGATATGCCCATCCCCGGGGCCAAGAAAGAATGGCACTCCGTCACGGCCGAGCGAACACGCGTTACAGCAAGGAGAGAGTTACGTCCCCTGAAGGCGATGAAGACTAGATAGTGCAGTAGTGTTACATCGCGGGCTGGTTACTCAAATGCTGATACCTGAGAGGGGGAATCTGAGGACAACTCCTTGATAACACCGCTCATCCTTAAGTCACGAAAGCGTTGGCGTTTTTTATTTTTCTTGGCGAACGTCATTTGTGGTTACGACGAGCAGAAAAGAATCCACGCTATTCATTTGATGCTCAGATGTAGAGAAAGACGGGAAGAAAGTAGGCTCATCATCCGGACGTCATTATACTGTCCTCATATTACCTAGTGCATGTTGAGATTCTCACGGGAAGAGAAAAGTAATCGTTGCTGATCAAATTTTGATATGTGATTTTTCGAATTATTTCACAACTTTATTGGAATAATAATGTGTAGTAATCTGTGCTTTTGAGAGAAAAAATAATTCCATCTTGAAAATGGATCGCACCCCGCATTGGATCGATCACATGAGAGAAGACACTGTCGCGAAGCCTTCAGACGAAGGGTACTGGAAATCAGGGAACTCCGTAAGTATTGCGAGATATCGCTTATCTCCAATCAAAATGTTCTTTGATAATATAGTTAATGACGATACTTTAAAAAAGTCACTTTCCTTATGTCTTCAATATTCAAAATTCTTGGAAATCTAGATCCAAATATGGTTATTTTTTTCAAATATCGACGCGTTTAAGTTAAAAATCGTTTCGTGTATTCGATTTTGTGATTAAATTGAGATCTTACCGACAACTTAATTAAAATTTCTATATTGGTTAAGATTTCATCGTTGTGGGAAAGTTTAACATCAGACGCATCTCTTCAATTTGTTCTACATTGTTTTAATCTGTTACTGAAAATTTGACTATATGTCCGTAGTAAAATATAAACCAGACTTATAAAGACCTGAAATAATCTTGCGAGATGTGATAAAATCATATTGGTCAACACAGATAACGGGAAAGTCACTGAACGTCTGAGATGTAATTATCATGGCGGTTACTTTATGCTTTTGTGTAGATCTAGATTAGCATCTTCCTCCTGTTTCTAATATCAATTGAACACACGACGACATCAAATACAATATATTATTTTTGATACCCCTCCTTACCGTCTCATATGTTAGGTTATGCTAGTGTTACTTTTGCACTAATGATCCCTATCTATTTTTTTTTATCTCAGTAGAATAACTCTTGTTCTATCCATAAAATTTACTTAATATTTCATTTTAGACAAAATTGTTGGCTACATAATTCGATTTGTGTGTCATATAATCGATGGAAACTTGTTTCGAAAAACTGATTCTTTATATGTCGGTACTGGTACACTGATGCATGTACATGTAACTTCTACAAAATGTCTTGCTTTTCTAAATTTCACGAAGTGTGGATTCTAATGGAATTTGGAAATAAACATGACATGAACGACACTTTTCAGACCCCAATAGATTTCCCGAATTGCGAAAAGAAAACAAAATCCGCCAATATGGCCTTAAAGCGCCCAAGATAGTTAAAGGAATAAATACCGCTTTATTAATTATTAAAATAATTTGTTGTAAAATGTTTCACAAAAAATGCCAAAAGACATGAAGACATTGGTGGTTATGTAAGTTTAGGTATTAATGATAAGTAAGTGTCGGGGGAAATGGCAGTCCGGATAATGGACACTAACTACCTACACAGACAGATCGATACGTCAAAACATGACTGGCATCTGTCAATACTTCTGCACGTCTTTATTGCTATCACTGTCGTCGTCGCTCCTCATTACAGCGTCTGATGACCCTTACGTGATCTATTGACCAGCTGACCGGGGCCCAACACAACCTCAGTTAGGTTTTTAGCGGAAGTTAAATACACAAATTCTAGTCCGTTCGTTTGTTGTGAAATCATGTAATACAACTCAGTATACATAACACTTATTAACTTCTCATCAATGATAAACTGACTTTAGCTGGTTTACTGATATTGTCTTTATAAACTTGTCCCGTCTTCGTTCATTCTGACATGTTAAAGTGGTGACGGGATTAACTGCTTTGTGGAGATTCATTAATATCACGTATTTAAAGGAAGAAAACGATTTTCTGAATGTAGAGATTATAAGAAAATGCTATGACGTCATTGTTGACCAACGTTACGTCAACGCTTTAAGTCAGATAACACATTTTTAGCTTTTATCAATCATTTAGATGATTATGATTTCCACGAAGCTCTTGCAGTGAATAAACATACATGTACACGGAGAAGACATTTATGTCTTGATCTAGAATAAAAACAGTATGATCTTTAAATATCTGAAATGAAATATAACTATTGAACATTCATCAGATTTTATTGTCAATATAAGGATGTCAATCTATTTATCTGTCTGCATTCATATTAACAATTACCGAAATCTGATCCCCATCAAATAGTTTTAAAATGCTCTTGCTGCAGATGAAATAAATAGATATATCTCGTATTATATATATATATTATAGTAACCTCCAACACAAATCAAATGTGGAAGGACGCTATTTTCATGTAGATTGATCTTGATCATCTGTCTTTTAATCCTTGATATTGGTAAAAAGTGAAACGAACAACAAAAATGAAAATAAGTTGAAAATAATGTTCCAGTAGTTGTGTAATAACCATTACTGCAAGAAAGAAAGGTTTTCTTTAAAAGAATGTGTAAAATTCAAAAATCGTTTACTTATTATCATTTTTTTTCTCTATATAAATTTCTTCCTATAGAATCACACTACTGAGCCCACATACATTAACGTGGTTGTAGAAAACATTGACGACATTGGCCTTATACTTCTCCTTCGACAAATATGCAGAAGCACTGCCGGAAGACAATGACATATTCTGTATATATCTGACTATAAAGCTCTGATGTGATTAAATAACAAGGCAGTCACGTCCGCCATCAAAGCAGTTTAGCTAACTGTTACACATGTCTATGTCCTATTACATAGTTATACGTCAATGGAGAGGTCAATACAGGTCAACACAGGTCACCAAAGTGCAAAGGTCACACTCTCCCGACATACACAATGGGTACCTGTACATATTTTTTTCATCGTACCAGGTAGATTAAACGATAACGATATACAGGTTTAATGCTGAATTTCAGTTTGGGTTTTCCCTAATGACCCTGATATCGACGGGACGTTAAACAAAACCTAGGTATGGCGAGGTTTACGTGAGGTAATCGATCACTTAACATCTACTATCTGGCATATAATAAACAGAGTCATAGGATACTTTGTTATACCAAAGATTGGCATTTGACCTCCAATAAGACGATAATGAAATAAAGTCTTATTTTGTGTAATTCTGATATGTAGGTGAATATAAGTCACAGAAAACTGTATAACTTAAGATTCGTGTTCTTAGCAGCTGATTCTAGACAAACGGTTGAAATCTTATTTTGATAAGATTTGGAATGCGAATATTCTATTAAGATGGGGGTCATATGTCAAGTTGAAAGGTCACGCATTTCAAGCGAAGTGTACAGTTGCTTGTAGTTCACACATTTGTAGAAGATATTACACATATTATATTACAAAGGTAGAAATCAACGTCATAGGCCAAGGTCAAAGGTCACGCCTTACATCTCACATTCGTCAGAGAACATTACAAATTCGTCACAGCTAGAATATAAATCACATTACGCAGGCGTAAGGCCAATGGCGTTAAACAAGGTCAGAGGTCAGATTTATCCCGGTACTTTACATGGTACTAGTTGTTGATTTTGAATTACTACCTTGTTTTAAACAAAACTATCGTAGTCTTAACTAACTTTGGATGTTTTAGGCAAGGCTGAAAGACAGTATTGCATTACAATAGTACCTATAATAGAGGTATGGTCAGTTTGGACAATTACTATAATGATTTTGAGCTACGAAATATAGTTAAAGTGTCTAGTTCTGGCCAACAAAATGTCGGAAAAAATTCTCATGTATATTGTGTACGTCCTTATAGATATTTTAGCGTATGTAACTGTCCCGACCATGTTTACTTTCAACTCGTGGGGTGACCCACATCTACATTGCGGATAAGGTAGGTGACTCAAGTCTGTAATGATACGGACAAGGGAGATAACTCAAATCTATAATGTTACAGATAAACTGGTGACTCAAATCCATAATGTTCGGGAAACTTTGGTAGATCAAATCTGTAATCTTACGGATAAGTTTGGTGACTCAGTGACCCAAACATTGAATGATACGAATAGGGCAGGTGACTCAAGTCTGTAACAATACGGATAGGTAGTTAACTCAAATATGTAATGATACGAAGACGTTTGGTGACTCAGTGACTCAAAAACTCAAATCTTGACTTAATTCTATAATCATTAAAATTTCATGGTCTTGGCTTCATGGAGTAACGTAAATGACTCCATTCTATAATTCAATGGTAGTTTTGAATGACTTACAACTCTGTAACAGAGGACAACGCCTCCGCTAGAGATCGAACCCGTGACCTCTGGTTTACAATCTATCGCGCAACCGATCTAGCTTTATCAAGGTTAGAATTTACCAGTGTACACATAAGTACTGAGTCTATCTATTGATGATCGGATGATATTGACACTTTATGTGGTTCGTGTATAATATTGGGTATTAGACATATTGCAGTCCGGAAATTAATTGATTTATTTCATTTAGATATCAAAATATAAAATTTCTTGTCTTTTTTTTGGTTTGGAGATCAGTGTACTGAGGTAACTGTAATATGCTGTTTCAGTCAATATATTTCTATCATAAATTTAGAAAACACGAAAACAAGTGGGATAAATTTCTGTTAGTACAAGATGTCTTCATTGACTTCAAACACTTTCCGCACGTGACGTCACTTCCTTAATTTGTGTGACCATTCCCGTGGTCAATGGGTGTGACGTTAGCTTTGTTTACAGATCGAGGCGAGATTGTTCAAAGCCTAGTTAGTTACAAAAAACGGAAAAATCGAAATTACAAAGTTATCGATCTCATGGAGAAAATGTTTAGTCTTTTGGAAATGCAAAAATTATACGATATAACTTAGCTACACAGATGTACTGTGATTTTGTCGACTGGAAGTAATTATTATAACCAAGTGACTGATCCTAATATAAATCAGATGGACAGAGTTTATTCTGAAGAGAAAATTAATTACAAAACGTCAGCAATGATTACGGAAAAGGAAATTCGCGTTTAAAACAAATTATTATATTAAAACTTTCTCCCCCCCCCTCCTAATTTTGCCGCAAATCTTATGGCTGTAAGTTCGTATTATTTCAAAAAAGAAATACCCCAAGGAATCTTCAATCAGCACACCTGTACTTTTATACCTCTAAGTCTACTTATTATTTTTATAACGATCATAAATACAATTCAAGGTCAGCTTTCTCATTGATGTTCAGAAAAAAGATTGACCATAAAGTAGAGATGTAGCGAAGCGTTGCCTACAAGAATCAAAGTATGATTAATAATAATAACATATAAAAACATAGCTGTCAGTTTAGTAAGGCGGGGGATGGTCAGAACGGACATACCAACACCACTGATTGGTTCACCGTTGTCAACTTCAGTATTAATGAAGGGTCATCTTTTCTAAATATGGTCATGTTTATCTACAAAAAAATGGGTGCTGCATAAGGTCACATGACAATTTATCTGCTATAATTGTATAAATATAGAGTGTAAGATCTATCAAAAATTATTTAGAAGAAAAGATAATCTGAAAACAGGTAATTGTATAACAATATGGATTATCTGAATGAAGACGAGATCAACGCGTGGTATACTAGAGATATACAGGTAAACATAAGTACTTTTTTATCTACAGGTATGCTACACTGTGAATTCCTATCTTTCCGAGAGTACATTGCGGTCCCATAATAAAGAGGACCGTAACGATTTTGGGAAGTTTGTGAAATATTTTCTTCAGATTTTTGGAAAAAATACGTAAAAATTTTCCGAAATTTGCTAAATAAGAAATTTTCGAGACATTGTATATCCACATCAATACTACACCATCATGGCCTCAGCTAGCTTGTTGTGTTTGTAACTTACAACATGGTCACACATTTTTGGATGTTCAAAATTTGTGTATTTTTAGTACGGTAACGTTCATATATATGATTTCATAAAGTATTCTACACGTTAGACCTACGATAATGGGTAAATGGAAGTTACGGTGTTTAACTTGGATAGGTCGTTTGCTAACTCAAAAATAAGGCATTCCAAACAGGACAGAAAAACCAAGGACGTTAAAGGCACGCGTTCCTGATAAATTGACGTTTTAAGAGCCGATGTAAATAATCGATGTTGACAGGCGGAAGTGCAATACAGCGAAACATCACGTTTACAAGTTACTATCATAAAATGTCCATAATCTGGTTCTATTGCGTCAGCACAGATTTCCTTTTTTGGTTTGGTCAGTATTCATGTGCGAGGTCGTTGCACTGCCGATCCAATGGCGATCGTACATGACGATTTACATGTATTTCGATATATTTATATATATATGTTTGTGCAGATTTTGTACTCAAACCTCTTCTCCTTTGTTAACTTTCATCAACAATTATGATCCTATAACACACAATCAGTCGGCGGTACACATCAGACGCGGAAAAAGACATGTCATATGAATAAAACTAATATATATAACTTATTTGATACACGTGAAGGTATTAAAAAAGAAGAAAAAGAAAAACCCCTGGCACTTGGAGTAAATATTGTGTTTTTATGCAACCAGTTCCGGCATATCGTTGTAGTTCGAATTACATACATATAAGTATGGACAGACCTTATGAACACGTGATATGGACAGAACTCCATCTAGAGACTGAATATCAAAGAATATTGTGTATCCGCGGTTACTACATTTCCTGTCGTGTTCTAAACGTGTGTGGACACGGTGTAGTACATCACAAACCGTCCTCAGAAACGTCATTACAGGTATATTCTGTCAGAGAGATTAATGGGGACCACTACTACGTCAGACAGTCCTGTGGAGTGGTCAGTACACACAGGCTAGATGAAAAACTTCTACCACTCATACCAGGGGCGTAGCTTCCATAGAAAGAAAAAGCCCGGGCTTACACATAAAAAATCCGTGCATAGAGTATGTCGGACAAAATTACAAAACTATGGTTGAAAATGAATATCAGGGGTTGAAGTTTGTTGCTAAATAAAGTATAAAAATGTCTCAGAAAACGATCCAAAACACCTTTGAACTCATGAAATTCATGACCCGTCGCCTGTGCTTACACATTTCTGGTGGGCTAGCTACGCCCCTGTATACGTCAGGATTCGAAACATGTATTCTATGGTAATATTTCATTCAGCATAACAATAGTAGACCTAAACTTTGGCTGAAAGACTCGGAAATTTAATATATCGTAAGCAGGCCAGATCTTCTACAATTTTGCTTTGTTCCCTATAGGGATTCGTTTTCGTGTCATTGTTTTCGTTCCGTTAGCTTCGTGACTTATTCAGTAAGAAATAGTGGACGTAAAACCCGTTAAAATAAATAAATATAAAAATAAATGAATAAACAGATAAATAAATAAATAAACATTTCTTTCTGTTTCCGAGTTTGTTCTATCACCATCCATTCGTACATATAGGTCGAGGATGGGAAGAGAAAACCATTGCCGTAAGAGTCTGCTGTGGGCACAGGGTGTGGCAGGACAAGGAAGAGATAATGGGTAGGGGACATGGGTAGGGACAGGGGAAGGTGTAGAGGGCGGGGACAGGGACAGTGGAAGGGACAGGGACAGAGATAGGGATAGGGACAGGGATATGGATAGGGGACAGGGATAGGGAGAGGGACAGTGGCAGGGGCAGGGACAGGGGCAGTGGCAGGGACAGGGATAGGGACAGGGACAGGGACAGTGGCAGGGACAGGGATAGGGATAGGGGTAGGGGACAGGGGCAGGGACATGGACAGGGACAGGGACAGGGATAGGGACAGGGACAGGGACTGGGGGATAGGTACAGGGGCAGTGGCAGGAACAGGGGCAGTGGCAGTGGCAGGGACAGGGAAAGGTTGCGGTGGCAAGGGGAGGGGTAAGGGTAAGGAGAAGGGATAAGAACAGCTGTAGAAGAACCTGTCCCCACCATTTCGCTTTATTGAAATATCTATACATCGGTTGCGGCGTCATTTAAATCGAGATCAGGTGTTGCGTTTTTCATGGGT
The DNA here is from genome assembly GCF_031769215.1 of Ylistrum balloti. NCBI lineage: Eukaryota > Metazoa > Mollusca > Bivalvia > Pectinida > Pectinidae > Ylistrum > Ylistrum balloti. The sequence continues at coordinate 141,314 of NW_026782744.1, read as the reverse complement.
TAAGATAGTCCTTAGGAAACTATACACCGCTTGGAATTGCACATTCCTGCTCATTTACTATTCACGACTGTGTCTTGTTATGTCCTTATGTATGGGAATCTCACAAACTCCTATTCCTTATAGACGTTGTGAAAGTTGTGACCGACAGCAGCGTGTACTTGTTCGCCAGTAATATACGACCGTTTTATAACGGTGTATTACATACATGTTGGGTGTTTTACATTGTAACACCATGTTCTCGTCAAAACACGGCTAGGGAAGTGCTTTATCCAGAAATAGTAAACATGTCAAAAGTACACATAAAGCGGACTCCGAACTGTAGTGCGGCATAAATGTAAAAAAGATAAAACAAAAAATCGAAGAATCATCAGAGTCGTGTTTGTTACAACTGTAAAATCTTTTTTACAAGTTAGAGTAGAACTATACTTTATTGTTGATATGTAACAAGGCAGCTCTGTTGGTTATGCATTATCTCCCCTGGTCACTATTTGCCTTAATTATCTCCTCCTGGTCATCTTTTCATCAGGATTATCTTCTCCTGGTCATCCTATTAACAAGAATTATTTTCTCTTTGCCATCCTATTCTCCAGGCGTATCCTCACCTGGTCATCCTATTCTCCAGGCGTATCCTCTCCTGGTCATCCTATTCTCCAGGCGTATCCTCTCCTGGTCATCCTATTCTCCAGGCGTATCCTCTCCTGGTCATCCTATTCTCCCGGCGTATCCTCTCCTAGTCATCCTATTCTCTCGGCGTATCCTCACCTGGTCATCCTATTCTCTCGGCGTATCCACTCCTGGTCATCCTATTCTCCCGGCGTATCCTCACCTGGTCATCCTATTCTCCAGGCGTATCCTCTCCTGGTCATCCTATTCTCCAGGCGTATCCTCTCCTGGTCATCCTATTCTCCAGGCGTATCCTCTCCTGGTCATCCTATTCTCCCGGCGTATCCTCTCCTGGTCATCCTATTCTCCAGGCGTATCCTCACCTGGCCATCCTATTCTCTCGGCGTATCCTCTCCTGGTCATCCTATTCCCCAGGCGTATCCTCACCTGGCCATCCTATTCTCTCGGCGTATCCTCTCCTGGTCATCCTATTCTCCAGGCGTATCCTCTCCTAGTCATCCTATTCTCCCGGCGTATCCTCTCCTGGTCATCCTATTCTCCAGGCGTATCCTCTCCTAGTCATCCTATTCTCCAGGCGTATCCTCACCTGGTCATCCTATTCTCCAGGCGAATCCTCACCTGGTCATCCTATTCTCCCGGCGTATCCTCTCCTGGTCATCCTATTCTCCAGGCGTATCCTCTCCTGGTCATCCTATTCTCCCGGCGTATCCTCTCCTGGTCATCCTATTCCCCAGGCGTATCCTCTCCTGGTCATCCTATTCCCCAGGCGTATCCTCTCCTGGTCATCCTATTCTCTCGGCGTATCCTCTCCTGGTCATCCTATTCTCCCGGCGTATCCTCACCTGGTCATCCTATTCTCCAGGCGTATCCTCTCCTGGTCATAATAGTCACCTCTTTCTACCTAGATTTGCTAAGAAACCTGTTTGCGCCAAGGTCCCTCACGAATACCTCCATCAAGATAGTAACAAGCACCTTTCCGCTCGCATTCTCTCGCCTCACTTTCTACCATTGAGCTCTTTTCCTCCGCGATTCCATGACCAAATTCCACACGGGGAACAAGATAGAACATATAAATAATAATATTAACTTACGAAGGAAATATTCTCGTGCCCGAAAAGAAGAATGTGTGACAATACAATCTAAAGATATTAATAAACTCTAGACTAACCATTATTTTGATCGTTTCAGTTACAAAGGCGTTACCATGACAACGACGGATATGAAGATGAATTTGGGAATTATCACAGAACAGAGAAACACCGCCATCACCATCATTATAACACCCATAATTCCCTGGGTGTTGGCCCGGGACTCGCGGTGGCAAACGAGATGTATAATACCTCGGCCAGTGACTCTTCGATAAACAGCAGAAAGAAATTGAAATCCGGTGAAAGATATAAACAGAAAAGACTTGGTTTAGTGCTGTTGTTGTTAGTTGGAGCCTTACTTGTCGCGTTTGGAGTAGGACTATTGGTCTACTTTCTGTTGATGGACGGTATGTATTATGTTGATCCAGGAATTGAACTTTGACCTCTCACTGTGGTTATTATAGTATGACGTATTCACCAAGGTATATTTAGATTTGTCCTATACAGAAAACTATTAAACAACTTTTCTTTATAGAGCACATCATTTGGGGGATAAATTCCTGAAATAAAATCTAAATTCAGACGCCACGAATTAGAGACACTGTTTCTCTTATCACTGATATGCGTGTGTATCGGAGATACTTTAGAATGTTCATCTTTTAAGCATAACGTCACAAGTTTGAAATGATCAAAAGCATGCAGTCTGATAGTGATTTTAACTACGGAATAAAGCGGAACAACATATATGTAATTAATGTCAATTAAGAGTAGCTCAAAATCCCGTACAAGGAGTTAATGCATGTGTCTTCTAATGGTGTAATATCCTATATAAGTCACCTATATGTGTAACAAAGCCCGCAGCCACGTCTGGTTGTGAAAAATAAACGACCCAAGATATACAATGAAAAATGATAGCTCAAATTCGTTATTGGCCGAGGGCGGAGGTGTATCGCACGTGCTGTCAGTTACAGCCTCATCACCGCACTTATCTTGTGGACAGATAGATAGCCATCTGTGGTCAGTCGTCCAGGGAACAGTCATTACACACAGAAAATATTTAAAAATAAACAAACATTATAAAACAACAATTAAGTTTTAAATCCCTGCAATATGAAAATAGATACTGCAAAAAAGTAATGCACTATATTTACATATCGCCACATAACCATACCACAAACTGATGATAAAGGCTCAATTAAAATCGACTTATTTTTTAAGTCATAAATTGTCTATAACAGTTTGATAACAATGCCATGCTCGTGAGCGCGTGATATATACGCCTATGCCGAAAACGATGACCTCACAAGGTGCTTTTAATATAGATCATCTTGAAAGTCAAACCATTAGCTGAAGTGTAGAATGACCCTCGGGCTTGACCTTGTCTAGAGGTCACGAGTCCTGACAGGACGCTGGCAGCTCTAGCTACAGGTAGAAGGACTGATGAATGGTCCTACTTTGATGACAATGTTTCCTCCTCGAAGGGAAGGGTTGGGCATTACGGTTATACAATAGGGAGTTTCAAGAATATATCAAGGTCACGGGGTCGAGAACCTGGGACAAGTTAGTTGATGAAGTGATTAGGCGTTACACAGTCACAGGGACTTTCTAACCACACCAGATCATGTAGATATGGATGTAGAACATTTGATACATAATGTAGTGTTAAGAAATGGTCTCAAGTCCCTGCTCATCGTTCAAATTGTGTTGGAGGCGTTTACTGTCACAGGGACCTAAGAAAAATGTATTTCATCCTGATAACCTATGAACAGAGAAGTGTAGGCATAGACTGAATTCTCAGGTCCCTGAGTTCAGTGTCATTATGTTCCTATATATATCGCCTTTTATCACATAACCGCCTGTTATCCAGTGACTTCGCCAATGTAATATTTTTACGTATATGTCACTAGTGTCATATACGTGTACTCTAGAATCTTTTCATTGGCTGTGTCAATCAGAAATCGATTGAAATATTAGAATGACTGCCTCCATTTCGTTTTGTCCTCCACATTGTAACGTAAAAGTTTGTTAACTTTCTGTGATAAAAAAAGTATACTAGATTTGTTTTCGTTTCAATTGAGACCAAATGAAATTCGACTCAAAGTTTTAAGCTTTGTTCATAAAGGCTCGGATAAATAAATACTTGTAAGACTTGTTTCCTAAACTCACATGAAATGAAAACGCATTTAAGGTATTGACACTAGCTGTACACCGAATAATAAAATTCGGGTTCTTTTCTAGAGGAGGAGACATGTAGTTTAAGGACATATGAATCTTGTTATACGCCCGTAGTTAAATACTTATCTAGGTTAAATTATATCGCCTGATTTAACGTACATAAATATTTGACCTGAGAAGCTCCAAAAGGCATTGTCCATGACTTCAAATAATAATATATGTAAATCAAATTCTACATAGTCCTGAATCCAATGTTTTATAAGATTTTTGAAATTAATATTTTTAATTCACCATAATTTGAGCATGTTAAAATCTTCAAGTACCACATCGGCAATTACTATGTACAAGGACGTCAGAATTGTTGAGTATTTCTTGTAAAGCTGTAATAACTTACTTTCTCCCAAACTCACAGGAAGAGTGAAACAGTAGATTTTATACACAATGATTATTATATATTTGTCCCGGAAAGACTTCTCTCTTTTTTATCCCCTGGAGCCGAGTGTAACAGAGATGATAGGTATACGTAATTCTAAAGAAATCGTTTACATATTCACTATAGAATGATTAGCATTTTAAATCTTTTCATCTTCTTTTTTCATTTTAGCTCCTGGGTATTACGGCACAAGTAAGTCACGGAGTTTTTAATTTTGTTCTAAACACCTGACCTCCGACATATTTATCTCACCTTAACTTAATAATGACTGAAATGTTTTCGATTTTGCCATAATGAATTCAAGATTCTACAATTGATACGTCGAATGTGATCTAAACTAACGCAATCTTGAGTATACATAACAATTTACATATATTTTTTTATTATAAACGGCTCTTGAAGTTCTTAGTTTTTACAAGCAAGATCTCAAATCTAAAGTAAATAAAAGTTTATGTTAATATATCTTACAGACGCGCACACTGCCAGTGCGTCGGTGCCTCTACTGAACCAGACGTGGCACCCGGAAATGTCCAACGTGTCTTCTTCGCACTTCAAACAGATAGCAGACCCATTCTGTGCAGAGGTAAGACAGGTGACCAGGATAGACCATTTAAAGTTACCACTGACTCTGTACGAAGATATTAACCGAATTATCAATTTGAAATTCTTACCTTGAATTCCTGATATCACATATAAACATGCTTTGAGGAATGGATTTCGCAATAGAGAAGAAACGTCAAACTTTAAAAAAAACAAAAACAATTTTCTTTATTTTTTCAAACGAAACATTTGTAACAATAGTTTTTGCATTTTGTGGGCCATTGACATCAAACTACAAATGTGAACATTTAAAACTACCTGCTGAAAATGTGTTACTGTAAATGTTACTTCCAAATCCTCTCCCAAAAATCCGGAAGTGACATCATGCCAGAGCGAGAAGTTGAAAATCTTGTGACACACAACGGTTGATTGGACACTTGATGAAGTGGTCGTATACATGTGTAGTAATGGCCGAATTATTGCCGAGCAATGACCACATCGATAACAATACAGTTAATGTCAACAAGAAAATAGATCAGTGGACGAAATGACGCATATCCGGGGCGACAATTAATTTGTCATGCAACCATCACACGATAAGATCTTTTCAGCGTTCTTATTGGTCAGTTTGTTTAATTTATTCTGACATTGTTATCAGTTTTTCGTGCACGAGAGGATTACAAATACAAGCATGACTAGATCAGTGCCCCAATAAAGATACATCGTTTTTATACAATGTTTATTTCATATCAGTTGTAATAAAATTATCAAGAATACTGACATATAAACAAAACCACAAATATAACTAAAAAATCGAGAGAATGATGGTGATATCTGGAAAAAAACGAAAATAAAAAAAACACACACACATTTGGAGTTTACGGGAAGAATGAGATTTTGTGTCCCCAGAGGGATGATGGACAACGCTCTCGCTATTGATTTTGACCAATCAAAACTGCTAGATGTACTAGTGAGCATAGAACACATCTAACTCTACACCATGAAAGTGTAATTAAACGTTAAATCGTTCCCATTAGACGTCAACCCGTATCTCTTAAAACTCGGTATACTACAATGTTTGATCAGGTCTGTAGCTGACGTGCTCTCATTCTTGTAGATAACCCAGTTCTGTTTTTAAATCTTAACTTAAAGTCAAGAGATTAACATATCGCAATAAAGAAATGTGATTTACAATTTTAAATCACAAAAGGTATTGATAATCGCTATAATTTTTATTACACATATCAACTGCTTCGAATATAGCGTGAAAAATCTCGTGTGTTGTACTTCCATTGGTAATCCGTGAAGGTTATAATCCTTGCACTAAATGGATAGCAACATAGAGCTACTCAGGTACATAGTACTTCGTGATGTTGAAGCACGTGCTGTTTGTAATCATTAAGTAAGTTAAATCACAGGTTTTTCTGAGCTGTGAATTCAAAAACAATACTAGATACCATTTTCTTCGAGGTTTCTCCCTAAATATATATTGTACCTGGTTAGCCATGGTATGGATCAGTCGTAGCGTCATGCTCTTAGCCAGGGTCGCTACATGACGTCATGACCCGTGCTGTCGTGTTTTACCAAACTTATGACTACTAAATCTACAAACGACAGGACTACTTATATACTCGCCACTTTAGATTGAATCGACTATAAATTATCCAAACCTAGACAATAGCGCGTGACAAACAACATTGCAACGTTAAGTTGATATCAGGGTCAGTACAGGTAACCGGTAAGACCGCGAAAAGGAAAATGTATTAAAAAAAACAACAGACGAGAACAATAACCGACCAAGCCGAAGTGACCGTAAAGCTGACAGAAAATTATCTGTTACCTAAATAAGTGTACCTGTCAGGAATACTAGATCACAAACTTATATCATTATTTATCAAGTCTAACGATTAGGTAAACAATATGTTTGCGGTTTCTTTTGTCATACGTTAATACATTTGTTTTTATTTACGTGTGTTACAGGTGGATAAATACTTTATGAATGCGGGCTACATCTCCGATAAATATCGGACCTGCAGTGTCAAAGCTCTAAGGTAACCAGTAACATCTATTCTCTGATAAATATCGGGCCTGCAGTGTCAAAGCTATAAGGTAACCAGTAACAGCTGTTCTCTGATAAATATCGGACCTGCAGTGTCAAAGCTATAAGGTAACCAGTAACATCTATTCTCTGATAAATATCGGGCCTGCAGTGTCAAAGCTATAAGGTAACCAGTAACAGCTGTTCTCTGATAAATATCGGACCTGGAGTGTCAAAGCTATAAGGTAACCAGTAACAGCTGTTCTCTGATAAACGTCGGGTCTATAGTGTCTAACCTCTCAGGTAACCAGTAACATCTGTTCTCTGATAAACATCGGGTCTATAGTGTCAAAACTCTCAGGTAACTAGTAACATCTGTTCTCTGATAAATATCGGGCCTGTAGTGTCAAAACTCTCAGGTAACTAGTAACACATATTCTCAATTTTACGGTTTACGCTAGCAATGATTGTTGAAATAACAATTACCATTTCCCTTTTCAGAGTAAATCCAAATCCTGTCGCCTGTAAATGTTCGGGTATACTGGGGTAAGTCCTTGTTATATATATATTTCTGATATTTTTTATATGTTTAAATGATTAGATTTATCTGTGAATGTTAATACGAGTTTCAATTCAAATTCTAAAAGAAAGGAAAATGAATAATTTATAATTTGTTCTAATATCTAATATCTTAAGGAGATATTTGATTGGAGGTCATTTCATCATACAAGTTCATACATAATATTAACATTTATCCTACCATACGAGAATAAGAGAGAAGACGCTGTTAGTATTAGAACAATGTGTGTTTTTTTGCACCCGTAGAACACAAAGTGGGAAGAGTGTGGTCGTGGATTTCGACCTGTCGTTTTCGGGCCTAGTCACGGAAGGGGAGATAATGAGGACATTACGAGACAAAACTAAAAAGATATTTAAGGATGGTTTCCACGTGATGTTGATAAAAGACTTTATCGTAGACATCACGAATATGAAAGTGCCTGTACCACCGACACCTATTCCAGACTACGGAGTCATAGGTAAGTAAACATGGAATGTTTAAGCAGAGGCGTATATAACACGTTATATACGTCGCTGGTGTTAGTTATTATTTTTTCTACCATAACCAGCGAATGTTATCTCACGCCCAGAGTATTCATTAAACACCATATCCATTGTTTATTCATACGCAAAATACACACGTGTATTATTGGACGAGGAATTGGCCGATCGACAACGCAAAGATAACCACGCCTACCAAAAATAAAGGGAGGCTACTCTCACCATCTCCGACAAACAAAGTATCGTCAGCATTGAACGTCATTCCCAATGATATCGGACTTAATTATACTAATAACGTGTCGTTGAAGAAAAAACTAAAAGCAAACGGTTTTGTGTCTGGGTCATACTTTCAACGAGCGTCCTTCCAAACAAGAGTCTGTGAATATTTACGCACTTTTGAGCAGACATAAATAAAAAATGCTTTCCTTTAGAAGGACACCACAGGATCTCCTCGTTAAGTTGATACTTAGGCCGTCCGCACAATCGGAGCCAAGATTTGCACTTCTCATGCTTCATCTGAGATTTGGGAAACGGTATGAACACAACACCTCCCCATAATCGCTTGGGGTAGCGAAATCGGTGTTGCAAGTTCCCCAGCAGCAAAGTATCACCATTGTCGGAGAATGTCGGAGTAGCGAAATGTAAACAAAGAGGCGAATACTACCCGCGATCTGATTGGCTAAACCGCGCTGTCAATCAAAAGCTGTCGATCGGCCAATTGACATTGGACCCCGAACTACTTTCGCCACGTGCGATTGTTTTCATCGTCTGCTGCCCATCATCAACATGCCTGACAGTGACGATCTGTCACTCTAGCCGGCGGTCAAGATCGGTGATGCGGTAAATTGTGTGGAGGGGGAAAGGGGATAGTAATTGATAAATGCAGTAATTTTCGTTTCCCAACCTTTGATATTAGGTTGGAGACGGGCAAGGTCGTTTCGGAAACAAGATACAGGTTTGACTTTTCCCCTGACCCTATCGTCACTGTCTCAACTAAGCCTACCGCTGAACCCCGCCCCATTTCCGACTATAACATCGATGGTCCAGTTTATGAGGCACAATAAACATCAACATTCACAATAAAAAATATTTCTCTCGAAAACGGTCCATGGTGATGTACAGTTCTGATGTAAGTGATTACAAGTTCTCGAAATTACACGCTATCTTTATCGTGTCTGCATTCACATTTTCCCGCGAAGAAGCACTACTCTTATCCGCATTAAAATCTAGTTCCAAATTATTTTTTTAAAAAGATTAACAATTTGTGTAATTTTGTAACGTATTTCAATTAACTAATGTAACGGGATGTTTCCAAACAAGGTTACTGAATAAATAAGTATTTTGCTTCAAAAATAGCGATTTTGTCTCTTTTTGCATATTAATGAGACAATCAGACAACCTACGATGTATTCTTACGCGAAATTGTCAATGGGGGCTAAACAATGTTGTACACAATACAAATATTTTTACGTTAAAAGACACGAGGCTTTTCAAAATTAAAAAAATTAACTAACTCGAGTTAGATAACGATGATAATCAACTGCCACTCGTTGTAGAACCTCTATTTAAACAATGGCCGATACTGTTGTAGAAAAACGAGAAAAAACGGACGTAGAGTTTTATTCACTGATTTTAGCAGGCGAGAAAAGAGATAAAAAAATCGTTAACTCTTGAAGAAATAAGTCCCCAAAGATGTGTTGTTCAAAAATCTAAGTTCGCTTTGAAATGTTCGCGGTTGTAAGATCAATCACTGCCAGATGATAATGAAAGTTTAACACAAGGTTGATGAATACTGACTTAGCGGTTGACACAATTACTCAACATTGATTATAATTTCCTGACAGCAAAGTCCGTTTGACAATTGCTATACAATATTACGTCTAAATAAGTTGAGAGTGGTGTAGTATTCAGTATATAAAGATTTACATCAGCTGTCAAATGTACACCACAGGTTACTTATTGTATTAGTTATACGAAACGTTGAGAAACTCCTTTTTTTCTCAAGAAAGAAACAAATATTCATTATATCAGTCTTAATCAACACTAACAAAGCAGTGGACCTGCCTTATACAATACTTCTCCGTGCTCATTTCAGTATAAGTAGGTATATTTTATCGACATATCGACAATCTAAGCAATACAGAATCAATCATAAAAATATATATTTACGTTACAGTTTGGAAATGAGAGATAATGAAACACATGTAATGTTGTTTGTGTTTAGATGCGGTGTTAATAAACCTGACTGTGCGCGTGTACAACTTGACATGGACAGATGATCTCGCCTTTAACTTTTCTAACGAGTATCTCCGCCATTCTCTGCCCTTCTGTGATGATGTAAGTTCACATTTAATATCTCCGCCATTATCTGCCCATCTGTGATGATGTAAGTTCATATTTACTATCTCCGCCATTCTCTGCCCTTCTGTGATGATGTAAGTTCACATTTTATATCTCCACCATTCTCTGCCCATCTGTGATGATGTAAGTTCACATTTAATATCTCCGCCATTATCTGCCCATCTGTGATGATGTAAGTTCATATTTACTATCTCCGCCATTCTCTGCCCTTCTGTGATGATGTAAGTTCACATTTTATATCTCCACCATTCTCTGCCCATCTGTGATGATGTAAGTTCTATTTAATATCTCCGCCATTCTCTGCCCATCTGTGATGATGTAAGTTCATATTTACTATCTCCGCCATTATCTGCCCCTCTGTGATGATGTAAGTTCACATTTAATATCTCCGCCATTATCTGCCCATCTGTGATGATGTAAGTTCATATTTACTATCTCCGCCATTATCTGCCCATCTGTGTTGATGTAAGTTCACATTTAATATCTCCACCATTCTCTGCCCTTCTGTGATGATGTAAGTTCATATTTACTATCTCCGCCATTCTCTGCCCTTCTGTGATGATGTAAGTTCACATTTTATATCTCCACCATTCTCTGCCCATCTGTGATGATGTAAGTTCTATTTAATATCTCCGCCATTCTCTGCCCATCTGTGATGATGTAAGTTCATATTTACTATCTCCGCCATTATCTGCCCATCTGTGATGATGTAAGTTCATATTTACTATCTCCGCCATTCTCTGCCCTTCTGTGATGATGTAAGTTCACATTTTATATCTCCGCCATTCTCTGCCCATCTGTGATGATGTAAGTTCTATTTAATATCTCCGCCATTCTCTGCCCATCTGTGATGATGTAAGTTCATATTTACTATCTCCGCCATTATCTGCCCATCTGTGATGATGTAAGTTCACATTTAATATCTCCGCCATTATCTGCCCATCTGTGATGACGTAAGTTCATATTTACTATCTCTGCCATTATCTGCCCATCTGTGATGATGTAAGTTCACATTTAATATCTCCGCCATTCTCTGCCCTTCTGTGATCATGTAAGTTTATCTGAGGTATATCTGCCATGATGTACCTTTCTGTGATGATGTAAGTCCCATTTAATATCTCCGCCATTCTCTGCCCTTCTGTGATCATGTAAGTTTATCTGAGGTATATCTGCCATGATGTACCTTTCTGTGATGATGTAAGTCCCATTTAATATCTCTGCCATTCTCTGCCCTTCTGTGATCATGTAAGTTTATCTGAGATATCTCCGCCATGATGTACCTTTCTGTGATGATGTAAGTTCCATTTAATTTCTCGTACGAATCTCTGTCACCTCCTGTCTATCTAAGATCATTAAAGTTCTGATCATCTTCAGTGTCAATTCAGAGATTTGTAAACAGAAATGTTGTTTTTTTTTCTGACAAAAATATCTCACTAGTAGTTTTAGTTTATTTCTATTTGTTAGCATATGATATAGAAATAACAGTGAATTAATTATTAATTTCTGATGTATCCTCATATGTTCCTTGCTGTTACAATGAGATAATACAATAGATAAGATATTTAATTCTCATATCTTTTTTCTAGATCCAGAAAATGTTCCACACCAGCCTCCTTAGTAGCCGGTATTATAATTGTGAGGTACAAGGCTTTGGGTAAGTAATGGTTGAATTTATTTGAAATTATAAAATATTCATGTTGAATTAGGAATCTATTTTAGACCCAGTTGTTGTTGGACAGACCAATTAGAACTAGACAATGTTTTATGAATGTTTTTGTTTATGATTTCAGAAATAATCCTGTCACTGTGAACACCCATGTGACATTCAAAGGTAAACGGTATCCATTAATGCAGAATCACGTGATACAGGTAATCAAAGATAAAGCCAAAAAGATCCGAGTGAACGACATTGAATTGAGAATGATTGGAACACTTCTTATTGAGCCTTTCGATGGCGGCAGTGTTGATGTGATAGACGTAGGGATCGATCTCGGCCCAGCCTCCACTACTACAATAAAACCTACCCCAAGCACTCCATCACGTAAGTAATAATGGTCACACAAATCTAGTTTTTACTTCAGAGCTTGGTTTCATATGGTATTTAACTTTAATTATAAGTATCATAAACCACTTCACTACCCAAATCACAGAACCACATTTAATCACAAAATCATTTCAGAACTAAACTTACTTAGCTACCCAAATCACAGAACTAAATTTACTTGGCTATCCAAATTACAGAACTAAATTCACTTCACTACCCAAATCACAGAACTAAATTCACTTCACTATCCAAATCACAGAACTAAATTTACTTGGCTATCCAAATTACAGAACTAAATTCACTTCACTACCCAAATCACAGAACTAAACTTACTTAGCTACCCAAATCACAGAGCTAAATTTACTTGGCTATCCAAATTACAGAACTAAATTCACTTCACTACCCAAATCACAGAACTAAATTTACTTAGCTACCCAAATCACAGAACTAAATTTACTTGGCTATCCAAATTACAGAACTAAATTCACTTCACTACCCAAATCACAGAACTAAACTTACTTAGCTACCCAAATCACAGAGCTAAATTTACTTGGCTATCCAAATTACAGAACTAAATTCACTTCACTACCCAAATCACAGAACTAAATTTACTTAGCTACCCAAATCACAGAACTAAATTTACTTGGCTATCCAAATTACAGAACTAAATTCACTTCACTACCCAAATCACAGAACTAAATTCACTTCACTACCCAAATCACAGAACTAAACTTACTTAGCTAACTAAATCACAGAACTAAGTTTACTTAGCTAACTAAATCACAGAACTAAATTCACTTCACTACCCAAATCACAGAACTAAATTTACTTAGCTAACTAAATCACAGAACTAAATTTACTTAGCTAACTAAATCACAGAACTAAATTTACTTAGCTAACTAAATCACAGAACTAAATTCACTTCACTACCCAAATCACAGAACTAAATTTACTTAGCTAACCAAATCACAGAACTAAATTTACTTAGCTAACTAAATCACAGACTTTTAACGATCTATATAAACAAGATCATTAAACTTATGCAGTGAAATTTAGTAGAATCCTAGGCCTGTAACATGTAAGACTGAAGTTGTGTTCTTGGTAACAGACACTGATGGATTTTATTGTTGTCACATTAACTTTCCAAACTGGAGCATTACATAATGTTTGATATGTCATGTCAGCCTTTCAGTCCAAACAAGTGATGTTCTAGAGTTAGAAACACCATATCATCACATTATGTGCTTGAATACGTTCATATTTGTGTATCTGTTGAGAAATGCCACATTACCACTGTCGATTGTACCAGAAGAATGTTCAAAAGACACAACTGAATATCACCTTTTACTACAAATTAAGAGTTAGAGAAAGTAGAGACAAACAGCGAATAAAACTGCATTATACAGCTGTTTTGTCCTTCTAGGACTCTTCAGTGATGCTGAGGGCCAAAATTTTGAAGCATAGGAGGCAATTGCGAAGAAATGCAAAATGATCGTAAGAAATGTCAAAATGTTGATGTGGAGATGTACTAACACCATAATTTAATAATTTTCGCAATTTCGCATGTTTTGATAATTTTAGCAGCATGTCAGGTATATATGTGTATTCTGAATTTCCTCTATTCGAGTGAATTAAAACGTAGCATGAAGGTCACAGCAAGCCCAGGGGGCTAAAAGTCCACATGCAGTGTCTACGACTTGCAATCACGAAGATTGTACAACAGACACACACGTGAATAGCACCAAATAACATAGCTCCGTATAGGGATGTAGAGGTTCAAATGCCCAACTACAGACCTTTTGTAGCAATTTATTGGTCGTAATGGATATTCTTATTGAATCTGACATTGATATTTTGTGTTTTCTTGACAGCTGACCAGACCATGATAGCAGAACTGACCGTATATCTGTACAACCTCACATACGGCAATGATCTCAAAGATATGAATTCAGCACGAGCATCATCCCTTGCCCGAGCATTTTGTAAGAACGTAAGTAGTTTTATCATTCTATATACCATACCCATCCAAAGTACCTAAACAGTCACCAACAAACGTCAGTGTTCTGGCGACACAAAAATAAAACATTTTTAACACCACATTTCTATCACTTTTAATGAAGCCTTAAATCGAGATATTTTTAAAGGAAAATGAACGATTCATTTAAAAAACAACAACATCAGTTTAATGTTTTAATTTCCTTTTGTTTTAGCTGGAAACATTTTATGTACAAAGTGACCTGAAAACTTCCTTCCAAATGTGTACCATGACAGGATTCCTGTGAGTTTTTCTTACATTTCTTTTAACTTTCAACTTGGCTCATGTCTATATTGAAACTAATGTCTTTACATATAGTATGTATGATTTACTTGAAAAGCTACTCGTGGTATTGTGTATTTGTTGTATACCACTGAAAAATGCTTTAATTCTATCTTATTGATTTTTTCAGACCACCAGATGAGGGTAAAAGCTATAGTAAGGGTCAGTTTTCACTGCTATTTAAACATCCTTGGGGATTCAGTGTCGACCAGTTTATATCACTGATTAAGGCAAATGCTCCTGAGTTTATAGTAGATGACAGAGACACAGAAAATGACAAGTTAAAGACTTACCTCGTCGGTGACCTTCTAGTCATTCTAGAAGGTATAGAGGTCAAAATAGTATGGCGAACAGAGGCGACTATAATGCCAACAAAAGGAGCCCAGTCCACATTGACTACCTCCATGAAGATTGACACGATGACGAAGACTGTCTATGTCAGCGAGACCCCCATGCTGACCATGCCTGGCAACTCTGGTACATCGACTGTCTACGTTGTGTACGGTATGTCTTCATTGTATATATTTTTGTAGGTTTCCAATGGTTATAGACCATTTCGTTAGAATAGCAACTGGGTGCTGTACACTATTGTTATGACTCAAATGATAAAATCTTTCTAATGGCGAGTGCATAGCTAAGGTAACTACAGCAGAAAAGTGTTAAAGGAATTTTTTGTAACAGCCCTTGTTCTCATTTGATCAAGTTATATTAAGTCAGACGTTTTCAAATTAGCAGGATTTGCAATTACCTTTCTGGAACAAACGGTATCGCTTCACAAGAAAGTTTCTTTGCATATATTGATCACACTTTTCTGTATTTCTTTGATTTTAAGATATTTAATCATTTTTGCTTACAATTTGTATGATTATAATGATTTTTTAGATGAGGTTCGCAAAAGGAGACCTGAACATGATTTTCAAATGTGAAAGTAAAACTTTCGTGTTTTGTTTTTGTTTAGTTTTGCTTTTTCTACACTTAAACCTATTTGTTTGTTGTTTATAAATTCCCTTTATGTAATATGTAAACATTAATTAGAACAAAAAGGTCTCGTCTATGTAGAGTAAGTTATAATATCACATCCATTCAATTTTTAGATGCCACCTATGCCAACATGACATATGGACTTTACGACTTTAAATACACCGATGATCTTGCCAATCCAAACTCCCAGCGCTACTACGAGCTTCAGTCTACATTTTGTGATCAGGTAATTAAAAATCTACTCATAAGATAATATATAACTATTATATCATTTGTTATGATAATGGAATAGTATTAAATTGTTTAATATTACTGTAATATTATTAAAATTATTTGACATGATGTAATATTATCATGTTAGTTGATATTATAATGGAATATCATTATATTATTTGATATGATAATGTGATATTATGGTAATATTTAACTTTAGTCAGTTTAAATTTCATATATACTACCAACTATTGAAATATACCTTTTCATTTCGAAGTAATAACAGCATGAAAATCTACACTCATGAATATGTCGAAGTGTTAGAAATAGCAAATAGACATTAGAAGTTTAATTGCAAAATAAGTAAATGTAAATCCTGGTAAATTTCATGGTTTTTGAATTCTCGTAATTTATAAAAATCAATTATACTAGCAGTGACGAGATGGAAAAAAATCAACCTACTGTTTCGGCTGTAATATAATACTATGTACACTAAGGTGTAAAATAGTGTGACGAGATGGTAAACATTATCATCCTACAGCTGAAAAATTTGGTTAATTCCTTACCGTATACTACGTTGACAGTGCTAGTATGCTCCACCCTGGTCATTTTTCCGATGAAAATGACTGTGAAGTCATCAAAACATCAACATGAAGATATATATGAAGAGGCTATTAATCACAACATACTAACACGTTACTGGGTGTTGACTTTATTGTTGACTAGTTTCGCCGCTGTTGTAAAGGCTTCTCCAGGACAAAAAGCATACAATTTTTATCCATGAAGTACCTTCAGAGAGGAAAACTTTTAACTGTGACATAATGGACAATTTACAATTATCTTTGGTAATCTCTAAGTCTTTCACAGTATTATAAATGGTACTTATTAATTAAGAATTTTAGCAATGTTCGTATTGTTTCTATTGTCCATAAGTTTCTTCTGGTCCTGAAGATATTTTACGAAATTGCTGATATATCAACTTTTCTTGTTTCTTTACTACAGCTACGTCGTTATTTCAAGTCTGCAAGCGTCTCCAAACATCTACAACAATGTCAGATTGACAACTTTCAGTGAGTAAACATTGATATATATATATATATATATATCTATATAACAAATGGATGTATATAATTACACGTCTGGTGATAGTCATCACATTACATAATGTAATAGAAAATACATTTTAATTGCTTACTGAACTTCTTTTGCAGACGTTTTCCCAGCAATGTCAACTTCCATCTCACATTTTCGGCACCAAATGGAGAATACATACGAGATGACATCACACACGTATTTAAGAATGTTGCTCCTCATGAAATGAGGGATGGGTTCGATCTGGTGGATATTGGAGAACTGAAACTGATATGGGATAGGTCTGACCTTGACCTCAAAGTCACAAATTACACAGTGGACACAAAAACCATCAATATCTCACCTACAGCAACCAACACCATGTCTGCTACAACCACCATTGTCTATTGTACGTATATATTTCTTTAGATTACCTGAACATTAGCCAACTCTCATTTTAACAAGTAGATAATTCTATAAGAGAAAATGTATGAGAAAATCAATCGCATTGGAACCTCAAATATTGTTCACTGTTATACCAGTTTCACATACATTGTAGATTTTCTTACTTTATTGATGGCAGATTTTTTATTGTAGCGGCGACGAAGGTGGAGTTAACATGTAATTTATACAACAGAAGTCTACCTATAGAGTACTCCGACCGCGCAACATATCCCTTCAAACAACAGGAAAAAAGTCTGTGTAGTGATGTAAGTTTAATGATCTGACCCCTCATTAAATATCCATCTTAACACCAAGAAAGGTTAAAAGAATTTCAGTTGGATTTAGGTTAGTTAAAGATGTTCCATTTGTTGATTTGATAACAAGATATACATGTAATTATGCATTCACTTACATTACAATATAGTATTAATAAACAAGCTTGCAACAAATGGCAATTAGTGATGGTCTTTTGATACCCTATGTGTTTGTATTTACAGGTACGGAAGTATTACAACAATAGTGTTCTGAACTCCGAGTTCCTGGAATGTTACATTATGAATTTTGGGTAAGCTAACCCTTACTTATTTTGAAATAACAACACTTTATGTAGTTAATTCTTTATCATAACCTATTTTATAAGAAGTACTTGGACATAATATTTGAATATTATTTTACCTATGATGAGGGGTGCCATCGTGGATGTAGTAATCAGTTTCCTTATTTCACTTCAGCCTAAAGTCGACTCCTAAGACAATAAAGTTCAGCAGTTACTTCAGTCATGCCTTTACGCCCAGTTTGGCGGGTCTGTCTGTAGACATCCTTCAGGTCAACGCTCCTAAGACAAAGATCTTAGGAAAGGATTACTTCCGTTTGGATGATTTACTCCTTGAAACAGGAAGCTGTAAGACTCACATGAAGCCATCCAATTGGACAATGGAGGAACATTCGCAGCATCCACACATCTCTACCACACCAACTTTCCCTGTTGCTACAACTTCATTGAGTAAGACATTCATGATGTCCATTTTCATAATTTGTTCAATTTGTGGGAAAAAATGTTTCATAATACTATCAAAACACATAATTTCGATACTAGATAGTACAGAAATGCATGTTAATCCACACCTACTCATCCACAAACATGTGTATAACATACTGTTGTCTCACACCGTCCACACATCGTTATAACAGTGTCTTACTTCTATCCACAGCTATGATACCATGCCTACTGAACAGATGTCAGCACGGTTCCACCTGTATTCAGACTACACAACAAGGAAAGAGCAACTGTATATGTCCTCCGGGATGGAAGGGAGCTTTCTGTGAATATGGTTGGTAGAGTTTACCTCCGGAATATTTATACAAACAGACTTTACATAAGACATGGCATTGTCACACTGCAATTGTCTTTATAAGGTTCTTAAATGATCCAACCAGCACATTGTACAATTAGATCCAAATCAGTTTAAGTGTTCCACTAGAATGTTCCTTTGAATATGGTTGGTAGAGGTTACCTCCGGAATATATCTACACAAAAAGACTTTACATAAGACATGGCATTGTCACATTGCAATTTTCTTTATAAGGTTCTTAAACGATCCGACCAGCACAGTTTACAATTAGATCCAATTCAGTTGAAGTGTTCCACTAGAATGTTCCTTTTATATCCTTATTCTAATACAGTTCGCTGTATCATTTGCCCTAATTGATGTTACCCAACATTTTCTACTTCGGTAAATGCTGTAAACATGAAAATGCATATCATAAAACTCAACTTGTTACTTGTTGAAGATGTGGATGAGTGTGAGGTAAACATGTGCCAGAATGGAGGTCAATGTGAGAACACACCTGGATCTTACTATTGCAAATGTCCTATGGGCTGGACTGGCAAACACTGCCAAGATGGTAAGAGGATTCTCTAAGCCTACATATATAGCATCTACTAGGATGAGTTACCCCATGTTACGTTAAAAATGTTAAAAACCAATGAATGCAATAATAGAAAATGAAGCTTGCAATCTTCTTTTTGTCTCAGTATAAAGCTTTTTTCAATCTAATTTTTGGAATTAAACTTATCTGAGGTAAAATCTTCAATGTTATCAAAGAGACATGGTCCTGATAGTGACGTTTCAAATGGACTGTAAAACATGGTATAGATATCCTTTAAGTGACTTGATTCAGTGTTAACAGATTACCACATAATAAAATTACCAAATAAGTTTTAATATAACATTTTCTTATTGTGTGTTTCAGACCAGAATGAGTGCAACAGTATGAGTCCTTGTCTGTATGATGGTACTTGTGTCAATACTCCCGGCTCCTACATCTGTATGTGTGTACCAGGCAGGACGGGCACTAATTGTGAATTTGGTAGGAAATTTACCACATCTGAGTATCTACCAACACTAACTACAATCGTTTATTATGTTTATTTTTTTCATTTTTCATTACTTTTTTATTTCATTGATTATGAGCTGATTTAAGTTTATTTATCGATCTAACCCAGCAATAAAATTTCCATAAAGTTTAGTTGTATTGTTCTTTGATGAATAGTTTTTGTTCTTTCTTTTCATTTAATGTCTAATTTAGCACAGATATTGAATATGTTGCACAGTCATGTTTGTTTTGTAAAAACAAAATTGATATACACATCAATGTCTTTACATGCATTTCGACTATTGAACCTATCTTTTCTCGGCTACATGGAAATACGTTCAGAAATGTGAATTCCTCTGTGACGTATCTGGGCGATATTGAATAACATAAAACTTCAATAACTACTGTTATTATGGTTGCACAGATGTGAATGAGTGCAGACAGACTGACATCTGTCAGAATGGTGGAACATGCGTCAACATTCCGGGTTCATTTTTCTGCTCTTGTGACCGAGGCTGGACTGGTGATCTCTGTGATGTTGATATAAATGAATGTACACTAAATGTGTGTCAACATAATGCTAGCTGTCTCAATACCCAGGGATCATTCCGGTGTGTCTGTCCTAACGGCTGGACAGGAAACTACTGTGAATTAGGTAATAGTTAAATAAAAAATCTGTCATTTAAACTCTACTAGTAGAATAAAGTTGGACAGTCATTTTGAAATAAACATGACAAGAAATATTGTATATGTAGTGTGTCATATCCAATATTGTCACTGCTTGTCACAATATGGTAATGTCACAATATCAATATGATTGTGTTTATATTGTATCCATAGTTGTATGTATGTTTGTAATGAATATTGTTTGCTAATAGATGAAATTGAAAACTTGTTGCAGTCATATTCTGATATTTGTATATTCCGCAATATAATGAAAAAAATGCTAAATTATGGTAACCCATAAAGGAACATAGGCTAATTAGTCTCTACTTGTATATTTTCAGACGTGTTTGAATGTGTAGAATATCCAGGTATTTGTGCTAATGGGGCGACATGTATCAACACCCAGGGAGGATATATGTGTCGATGTCCTCAAGGCTGGAAGGGAGACAACTGTACCGTCGGTAAGGGAAATAATCTTAAATAAAATAATAATAAAATTAAATACGTATGACGCTGATTTATGAATCATTTTTCTTTGACAAAACTTAGCAAACAACTTATTTTATGTCGAGATGTTTGCCTTCTTTTAGAAGTAAATGAGCAAATAGCTGATCCGCATCGATATTGCTAATTGTCACAACTGTCGAAATCATGTGTCGCACAAATGATAAAACATTTTCGTTTAAAAGGATGAGATTTCAACTCAGTTTAGTAATGAACTTAGAATGCATTTGGTAATGTTGAAAAATGTTGACAGGTTATCATTTATTAATTGTATTTTGTGTAGATGAACTTGAATGTGCCACGAGTCCCTGTTACAATGGTGCTACTTGTGAGGAGGTGGGAGGTGGCTACAAGTGTGTGTGTCTTCCCGGTTATACGGGTGTAAATTGTCAGCTTGGTAAGTGAGTTACACTACCACAATAAGATTGGTTACAGGTCAAAGTTGCTATATGTTTAATCATTCTATGCATATATATATTATGGCTGTTACGATTTCAAACCTTCAATATTGCATTGATATAACAAAGTGCAGTTATAGTAATGAACGATAGATTGTAAACTATTCCTAATGAGCTGGCCTATTTAAATGTTTGATAAAACAACGTACAAATCATGACAATGTATCTATGTATTGAAATCAATTTGAATACACTTATTTTTGTACATCACAACCCAACCTCTACTTTAAATTAATCATCTGTATAATGGGAATATGTCTCGTTTAGATTGGATAAATTGGCAGATTGCTTAAACAATTTGTAAAAATTGCTTTGTAAACAATTGGAATGGAATTTTGCTTTGAACATGTCCATTATCAAAAAGTCTACTATCTATACATTACAGATATTAATGAGTGTCACACATTGACGGGCGTGTGTTCTAGTCGTGGAGAATGCATTAATACAGACGGGGGCTATAGTTGTAAATGTATTCCTGGCTGGACAGGGCCCATCTGTGAACATGGTAATGCTATAAACACGCATATTTATCCACGTTTATTCCAAACAAAGTAGTAATCATTTATATAATCTAATTTAAGCTTAATTCTTTTCCGTACAAATCTGTCGCTTGTAGCGCAGTTTCAATTTTTATGAAATTGCAGTGAAATAATATTCATATGGTCATTTAGAATTTTAATTGAACTGTGTTTCGGGTTATTTTTAAAACAGATGATCTTGAGTGCCTTACTTTCCCGTGTCAGAACAACGCCACATGTGTAGAATTAGAAGGTTCTTACCGCTGTGACTGTCTGCAGGGTTTCATGGGCACCAACTGTGAGACAGGTAGGGTGACATAGCAAAGTATAACAGATAAAATAATACCGACTATACTGTCATGTATTTAGTCATTCTAACATCGATTTTGCCTTCTGTAACATTAGTATTTCTTCCTACTGAAGTCACTCCCTTTTACAGATGTCCAGGAATGTGCTACAAATCCCTGCGCCAATGGCGGTACATGTTTCGATACATTTGGCTCGTTTTACTGCGAATGTCTGGCAGGGTTCACTGGGAAATATTGTAGAGTTGGTGAGTAAAAGTGAATTATCTGGAGATATCACTGTTATATTTGTAAATAATAGATATTGTTATTGTTAAAAGCAATGAATGATTGGCTAGCATTGGGGATGTAACAAGGAAGGAATTTATTTTCCGTGGTTAATTAGAACGTGTAAAACAATGAAGTAAACATCATTACCATCTACTTTTGAATGCGGCTTTACTTTAATATGGAAACTTGAAATAATATAAACATTTTTGTATATTTATCAAATTTTGATATCCAGGCAATACATTGCTGTAGAAACAAAGATAAGTCAATCTATTACTTTTATGCAAGCATTTTTGTCTACCTGGTCAATGAAGTGTAAGTAGTTTATCAGCTTAATCTTGATGGCACATTAACCTCTTTTCTTTGTGTAGAAAACCTCATGAAAATTCCATTACATTCATATTTTTTATTACCTGTTTATGTAATATTACCAGATATACCGGAATGTGACACTGCCCCTTGTCAGAATGAAGGTACATGTGTGAATACGTTTGGCTCCTATTACTGCACATGTCCTTTAGGATGGGTAGGACTTAACTGTTCGACAGGTATGTGGTTTCTGACAATCCTTAATATTAACCTGATATAAATTACTTTACTAGTATTCCATATGAAATTTAACCTGGGACTGACTGAAATTTCAATTAAGCTAACACAAGTTCTTGATACTTTCTCTTCTATTTGGAGCATCATCGCATGCATTTTTATATTATTTTGAAAAAATCCAATTAATATGCTGCTTATTCCCGTTGTCAACAATGATTTAGGATTATTTTGCTGCATCTGATGCATATTAAAGTATGATGTATAAAAACATCTATTAAAGCAAAGTTCACAACTCACAAAATCGGGATTCAGTGAATATTAGAGAACTTAATAATCCACCAAAATCTTTATTGTTTAAGATTTTCTTTGTCATTTTATAAAGCCAATTATATTATCAGGTGATGAATATCACTATTCTGGTCCCTGAACATGTACAAATGCTCCCTGTGATGTGAAAGTTATTTTAAAAATGATATTGATTATATTTTTGAATGGACCCTCATTTGTTGATTGATGTAGTTAAAACCTTGTATGATTTTTTTTGTGATTAGCATATAACTGTTCGATTTATTGTAATGGAATAGATCATTATACTTTGTGGTACAGGTGTAAACGAATGTCTACAATTTCCTTGTGCTAACGGAGCTACATGTGAGGACAGCCCAGGTTCCTATATTTGCCATTGCCCGCCAGGTTACCACGGGTCCAACTGTGAGATAGGTACATCTCCTGAGGTTATACAATCCTGATGTAATGAAATAACTGTTTACTGCTTGCTATGTAAATACTGTTACACCGGAGAATTTATATTGTTAGCTTCTACCACAGAGAAACTTTTTTGTGATACTGTATTTCAAATTTTAAAAAAGAAAAAGATACCTTGAACAAAAAAGACACAAATTGGTAGATACAAGCTCATGAAGAAATGGATTTAATTATATCAATCACTATTTCTTGTTTATACTGGTACATATTTAACCAATAAATTATGTTCTTTAAAAATGTTCAAAGAGATAATGGTTTTGTAACTTTGTAGATGATGATGAGTGCTCCCTTAGAAATCCCTGTCTGAATGATGCCCTATGTATCAACACTGTTGGTTCTTATGTCTGTCAGTGCACGGAAGGCTGGAGTGGACCATTATGTGCAGGAGGTAAGTATCATAGATACTAGTCTATGTTTGTTTTTGTTGTAACAATATTGATGGAATTATAAAGTTTTCTCCAAGTGTTTTTCCAATTTTTTGCGAATGCCGCGATCAATTTCTAGGATTTCTAAGAAATGCAAGTCGTAATGGTTATATCGCTCTATCTTATTTTCCGACCTGGTCGACTATGCAATCAATGTTTCATAATTTGTTTTTTAGATGTGGATGAGTGCGTGATAAACCCATGTGATAACAATGGTACTTGTGTTAATTCACCGGGATCCTTCACTTGTCAATGTGATCCAGGATGGACTGGTCAACGCTGTCGTATAGGTCAGTGTGTTCATACAGGAATGAAGAAATAACCCGCATTTACCTAACATACTGAATCAATATAGATTATTAGTCACTTACAGTTCAGTGTCGACTTGAGTATCTCATTGTCTATTAATTGTTGATATTACGATTTCATGCATTTATTGTAAAAATGAAAATAAATAAGACAATACTGACTCATTTATTGTAAGCTCCATTACGTTACTGTAGGCTATATTTCCATATAAATCTCACGAGACACTTAGAGTAGCAATCTATATACAGCAAAGTCATTTCTCAAAGCAATAGATCTCATGGTATTGCTAATTTGTTAAAGATGGTTTTATAACAAATTTTTTTTTTCAATTTACAGATATCAACGAATGCAATTTGCAGATGTGTCAGAACGGAGGAACATGCATCAACTCGGCAGGCTCTTACCGGTGTGCATGTCCTCTTGGTTATTTTGGACGTCACTGCAGCCAAGGTAGGTTCCTTCTGAAATTAAAAAAAGTGATATTACACATTGTAAATGACAGTAACAGCAAACAGTTTATGAGATTGTTAAAATGTTGTATTCCTCTATGTTAAAACTTCA
The DNA here is from genome assembly GCF_031769215.1 of Ylistrum balloti. Classification (NCBI taxonomy): domain Eukaryota; kingdom Metazoa; phylum Mollusca; class Bivalvia; order Pectinida; family Pectinidae; genus Ylistrum; species Ylistrum balloti. The sequence continues at coordinate 116,223 of NW_026782744.1, read as the reverse complement.
TCATGCCTTCTTTGTCGATATCTTTTCTCAGTCTTCATGCAATGTCCGTATTAGTTGTATTGCTATATGGATGTTTAAAACACCTGTACAAACAATATGTTCTCTCTATATTTCTACATATGTATGTATGATGCATGTCACTACATTTTCTTCTTGGTTTGGTATTTTCATAATGTGTTACGTCACTATTATAACAGAGATTGACGAGTGTGGACGTAAGCCATGCGCCAATGGCGCGGTCTGTATCAATACTCCTGGGTCCTACTACTGCAATTGTAAAACAGGGTGGACAGGCCAGAACTGTTCTAAGGGTAAGTGTTTGTACTGTTGAAACATGCCGTTTTCACTGATGTTGTTAACTCAGAGAACTGATCTCTTGATATTTATGTTTAATAAAATTAAAAGTAAAATTTAATTAGCAGAAACAATGAATTTCATGTCAATTATTGGATAACAAATTTAATAGGTAGTTTTGCATTGAATATACTATGCTGAATTGGTCACTTTACTAATTGATAACTCACTTTCTTCCTAGACGTGAACGAGTGTGTTGCTCTGGCAGAACCCTGTCTGTTTGGAGGAAGTTGTGACAACACCAATGGATCGTACGACTGTTTTTGTCAACCTGGTCGAGGAGGCCCCACATGTGGTGATGGTGAGTTTAGTTTATTGATTCTGGATTAATGATGACAAGCTATCAACGATGAATAACTTTCACTAAACATACCTTAAAGTGACCATGTTTATAATTGTTGCTAATTTGAATATATATACATTATTTATATAAAGGTCACTATGTGCGTACTTTTCAGATACTGACGAGTGTGCACTTTTTGCACCATGCATGAACGGTGCTACCTGTGTAAACACGGAGGGTGCTTATACCTGTATTTGTTCCAAGGGTTGGGCTGGTCAAAATTGTGACGTAGGTAAGTAAGAAGCAATTAAGACCTGTGTGTTGTCTGATAGGGAGATGTTTGTGATGTCGATATCACTTCTATTTACATAAATCAAATAGTTTCTACCCACTTTTTAAATATCCAGTTATTTGACTGTATGCAGGATAATTTTCATATAAAAGCAGCAATGACACTTGAAGTTATCAGGTATAATAATTTAAAAATATGTTTATCCAGATGAGGACGAATGTCAGATGAATCCCTGTCGCCATGGTGGTACGTGTATGAATCTGATTGGCTCTTATCGCTGTGACTGTCCTGTAGGATGGACTGGTAACCTATGTGAAAGAGGTACGTTTGACAGAACAGGGAAACCGGCAAACAATTTATCTAAATTTGGGTAAATGTATTACAAACATAGGTAATTTTGTCAAGTGTTATATAATTTCATTATTTATAATTTCATTAAAGAAAACAGTGCTAAATTAATTATTTTTCATATCTATATAAAAACATAATCATTTAACAGATCTAAATGAGTGCGAGTCATCGATCGTGTGTATGAATGGAGGCACGTGCATCAACAATCCTGGATCCTACACGTGCCGTTGTCCTGCGGGCTGGACAGGAACAACGTGTGAACAAGGTTTGTGAGACACATATAAGAATGTAAAAATGTCGGATCTGCATGGTTGATAAGTGACACATTGATTACAAATCGGATCCGTTTTGTATTAGAGAGGGTCAGTCACTGCTTTTGAGCGGAACTTTGATTTAGTATCAAATTTTCATTTCAGGTGTTTCTTTAACCTCTTACTGGATCTTTTTCTTGCTGGGTTGTATGTTTTGTGTTTTTATGAAGATGTACGTGCTTATTATACATGTATTAAAGAAGACTAGCCAAAACCTACGTTTAATTTGCATGCATGATTACTGAGGATGTCAAAAATGTATTAAAAGGACGTCTTTGCAGCATTAATTCAAGCAAAACATTTAAAATGAGATGTTAGTTATGATTTTGTAATATTCCAGATTTCAACGAATGTGGATTCCAGAATCCATGCCTCAATGGTGCTACCTGCAACAATATCAATGGGTCCTTTGTATGTAACTGTATGGGCGGCTGGACAGGACAGGTTTGCGGAGAGGGTAAGATACATTCTATTTCCTGATATCAAAGTCCTCCATAATCTTTGAAAAGAAATTCAGTCTATCAATAAAAATATTCGCGCTAAAAATGAAATTAATGGGTTTTGGTTCCTTGTTATTTGAATATTATATTGTCTTATTAAAGATATGAACGAATGTCGAGAGTTGATCGCCCCATGCTCTAATGGAGGGACGTGTCGAAATACACCTGGATCTTACTACTGTGTCTGTCCCCCAGGCAGGACCGGCAAGCTCTGCAAAGAAGGTAAGTTAATGCTTAATTTATATATAGTCACAATATATGCTCTGATAGCAAAATTTACTTCTATTAAATAAAAAAGTATCAATCCTTCAGACCACAATGTTATTAATTAATCTAGGTACTCGTTAACTATTCAATCCTATAAAGCTAACTGAAATCGGTCAAATCATTAAATTGAAAATAAATTCTGAAATGACAAGATAAGTACAATGTATTTCTTGTTTCAGATATCAATGAGTGTCTTCAGTTCCCTTGTTTAAATGCGGCAACATGTGTTGATATGGCTGGCTCATATCGATGTGAATGTTCCCAGGGATTTACCGGAAGTAACTGTCACTTAGATATTGACGAATGTTTGACCATGAATCCCTGTCAGCATGGTGGTAGCTGTATCAACCTCTTTGGTTCCTATACCTGTCAGTGTCCACTAGGCTGGACAGGGGTCAACTGTGAAAATGGTAAGGTTCAACATTTGGTTCTTAATGAGACAAGTGTCATGTTCAAAAGAATTTGTTAATATATCCAGTATTTTTGAAGGCACTCTCTAAGCTCTTATTTTGATGCCATAAAACTGCTTGTAATTGGCATAGATTGATTAATATGTATCAAGGGTGTAGAGAAAATATCCATTCTTCCTGAAACAGTTACAGAAATATTTTCATTATTCTGTCTCCTGACAAGAGATTGTCCTTGACAAGAAAACAGAGTGATTCAAGATAAATACAATCTCTTCTACTTAATGTTGTGATGGTTAATCAACATGTAACCAAGAAAATACAGACATGTTAACAGAGTCATAATTCAAATACAAGTGTGATGAAACTAGGGCAAATTAAAAACAAAAGAAAGATTTACATGGAGATTTCAGAAAAGATACAATGGCAAGACCAGTTGTTCTGGAAGGATAAGCGTCTTCTGCTTCATCAACGTCACCTGCTATGTACATCTTGGTCAATCAATATAAGCAGAGTCATGTTCCCAAATGAGAACAAGGTAACAACAATGGACAACAACGGAATAAGTTATAAGGCAAACTTGTCACAAGGTTGTACTTTAAACGTCTGTTAATACATTATAATGATAAATGTGGAGCAGTTTGATATGTATATTTTATCTCCAGATGTGGATGAGTGCTCCGTGATGATCTTACCGTGTCGTAACGGTGGACAATGTATCAACACTGTTGGCTCCTACAACTGTCAGTGTGTGACTGGATGGACAGGTCCTGACTGCAGCCAAGGTATGACAACATCTACTTTCTTGTATATATGTGATTCATATCTAGACTAATATAATCTATCTTTATAATACCTAATAAATATCTACTGCAAAGACAGATAACTTAAATAGTTACATGAATACATGCGTACTGTGTGTATTTCTTGTCTGAAATAATTGCTCTTCTTATTTTTGATTTTCAATCGACTTTTACAGATCTCGACGAATGTTCACTAAACCAACCCTGTCTGCACAATGGCCAGTGTGTCAACACTGATGGCTCGTATGCATGTCAGTGTACCATGGGTTGGACAGGCAAAGATTGTAAAGACAGTAAGTATGCATATTAGTGTACACTGGGCTGGATAGGCACGTACTGAAAAGACAGTAAGTACGCATGTCAGTGTACTATGGACTTGACAGACGAGGACTGTACATGCAGTAAGTATGTATGTCAGTGTACTATGGACTGGACAGACAAGGACTGTACATGCAGTAAGTATGTATGTCAGTGTACTATGGGCTGGACAGACGAACAGTATGTTTACATTTTGAGGGTGTAATGCACTAAAGAGCCGGCAATCAACGATTGCAAAGATGATAATACAATAGGCTGGACAGGCGATGACTATGAGACCAGAATAGTAATCAGACATAACTTTCGACACTTCACTGGGCTATATAGGTAGGTTAATTGGCTAAGTTGAAATGATTATACATTCCGAATGAGTTAATTCCCTTCTCAAAATAGAATGGGTTGAACAGAAATGGTAAATATACAGGGCCGACCTCAGATTCAGTACACTTGCATGACAACAGTCAATATACTTGGCAGAGATATCATTTGAAATTAACATGATACAAACGGTAAGTCACATGATTCCTAAGTGTGCATTACTGGCAAGTTTAACCACAAATATTCAAGAATTCATACCTTTCTTGTGATATGTAGTCTTTAAAGCTGTGTAAAGTCTTAGTTTTTTATGAGACATTTCTTTGGCTTCGATATGATAAATAAAGTTTGTAGTGTAATTGATGTTCGTTTGATATATACAGATACTAAAGCATTGGAAACTGAGGGATTTCTACGAAAATGCATTATTGACATTCTTTTCAGATAAGAATGAGTGTCTGTACGACCCGTGCAGGAATGGTGGAACCTGTCAAGATCTTGATGGCACCTTCATGTGTACCTGTAAATACGGTTGGACGGGGCCAGAATGTGAAAATGGTAAACTTTCTCTGTGTAAAATATAACTTAAATAATATGATATCACTGCCTGTTACTTGTAACATTAAGAAATGGAAAACTTTCATTCACAGCATGTAATCTGTATAATTGTGTTTGATGTTTTTGGTCTTCCAAGACATTTTGATAATATTACTATAAGATGTGATGAAATGTTGTTTTGAAGAGGAGTAAATTGTTGGTTATAGCTTGTGTTCAAAACTGCTGCTGCTGAAATGTTTCATTTTATTAAAACAAAATGTTGTTTATAGCTTGTGTTCAAAACTGCTGCTGCTCAAATGTTTCATTTTATTAAAACAAAATGTTGTTTATAGCTTGTGTTCAAAACTGCTGCTGCTCAAATGTTTTATTTTATTAAAACAAAATGTTGTTTATAGCTTGTGTTCAAAACTGCTGCTGCTCAAATGTTTTATTTTATTAAAACAAAATGTTGTTTATAGCTTGTGTTCAAAACTGCTGCTGCTCAAATGTTTTATTTTATTAAAACAAAATGTTGTTTATAGCTTGTGTTCAAAACTGCTGCTGCTCAAATGTTTTATTTTATTAAAACAAAATGTTGTTTATAGCTTGTGTTCAAAACTGCTGCTGCTCAAATGTTTTATTTTATTAAAACAAAATGTTGTTTATAGCTTGTGTTCAAAACTGCTGCTGCTGAAATGTTTTATTTTATTAAAACAAAATGTTGTTTATAGCTTGTGTTCAAAACTGCTGCTGCTGAAATGTTTTATTTTATTAAAACAAAATGTTGTTTATAGCTTGTGTTCAAAACTACTGCTGCTCAAATGTTTTATTTTATTAAAACAAAATGTTGTTTATAGCTTGTGTTCAAAACTGCTGCTGCTGAAATGTTTTATTTTATTAAAACAAAATGTTGTTTATAGCTTGTGTTCAAAACTGCTGCTGCTCAAATGTTTTATTTTATTAAAACAAAATGTTGTTTATAGCTTGTGTTCAAAACTGCTGCTGCTGAAATGTTTTATTTTATTAAAACAAAATGTTGTTTATAGCTTGTGTTCAAAACTACTGCTGCTGAAATGTTTTATTTTATTAAAACAAAATGTTGTTTATAGCTTGTGTTCAAAACTGCTGCTGCTCAAATGTTTTATTTTATTAAAACAAATTGTTGTTGATAGATTTTAACGAGTGCAACATGATACCCTGCTACAACAATGCGACCTGTATAAACACGAGGGGATCATTCACCTGTGTTTGTCCAGTAGGATGGACAGGAAGTCTGTGTAATATTGGTAAGTATTATACATAGTTTGACACGTTAATGTAACATATCAATGAACATGTAGATGTGTAAGTGGTAAACTTCATTCAATTTGAGTCCTTTTTGAGCTTTAAGCATTATGTGAAATTATGATAGAAGTTTCTGTGAGTTGTGTTCCATGACAACTATTATGATAACCCAAAGAAAGTGGTACTCTTTTTGCATGAAAATGATGAGGTCTGCTACAAGTTTATTCATTTTCAACATTTGTCAGCAAATTACTTTGATAAAGGAATCACACAACTAATGATTAAATAACATATTATAGCATTTCTTATCAATTTGATTAAGTCTCTGATATCTATGTGAAATGATTACAATTTTTTCACACATGTATGATTATTTGTGGCTGTCTTTACAGACTGGGATGAGTGTCAGTTTAATCCTTGTCTCCACAATGCCACCTGTCTGAACACTGTCGGAGGATATCAGTGCTTCTGTCCTCTGGGCTGGACTGGTGATCGTTGTGAGAATGGTATGCCTAATAAACTGATTATTTGATTCAGAGAACTATTGTTGCCTTTAGTTTCCGACACTTTTATCTTAAGGCATTTTCTTATCTTTTCATACCAAATGTGAATGCAACTAACACTCTTTGTGACCCTGTGTGTTATCAATGAACAAACAACACATTCATGTGTTAAAAATGATCATTTAATAATTATCATAGATCATACACACATGCAAGCATTTGGTAATTCAGTAAATTCTGAAGTATATATTTTTGAAGTGTTATATATAAAACATCATTTATCTGTTACAGATGTAAATGAGTGTGAAGGAGTTAGCCCCTGTATAAATGGCGGTACATGTATCAACTCGTACGGATCCTACTACTGTCGCTGTCCTTCTGGCTGGGAGGGCATCAACTGTATGACAGGTACTTCACTTGATTCTCTGTCATTTTATTTAACACAATTAAATCTGTATTTCATACACTTTGATATTCATATTTTCGAATGTGCTATTTGTTCCTTCGTAAAAGGTTATGTATAGAAAGATATTGTCAGATTTTATTACTTCAAAATGTCTTCAGTTACAAAATCAGAAATGGTACGAAACATTCATTTTAACAGATAAATGGTACATTCCGAGTTGCATTGTAGATAGTAGACAAGGCACTAGTGAATATCATCTTTCAATACAAATTGACGAGTAGATACCAGACACCAATCAAAAAATTAAACTGTGTGATACAGCTGATCTGTCTTTTAAGTTTCATCAGTGGGACTAATGGAGTTTTGCTTATAAATATTTCTGTCTTATTGATGTGTTTAGGTAAAAGTATGCTTTTCTTTTATGGCACCATGTAACAAATTGAAACAATGTTAACAATGTAGCTATACTCTTCGTGTTCACTAGACACGGACGAATGTTTGACTATACCATGCCTGAATAACGGTAGCTGCATCAATACAGCCGGTTCCTATCAGTGTCGGTGTCCTCTCGGCTGGGAAGGCAAAGACTGTCGACAAGGTAACAGCTTTTATCATAAGACTCTTATAAATGGAGTCAAATATTAAAATTGATAAAAGATTTTACCCCATACGATTATATCTCCTTACATATTTCATTTTGGTGGATGGCTGAATTAAAGAGCAATCTTGTTTAGGTAAACATTTTTTAAGTTGTGTAAAACGTTTAATTCCTTTGGTTTTAGATGTAAATGAGTGTTATTCCAACCCATGTCTCCATGACGGATCCTGTATCAACACAGTAGGCAGCTTCATGTGTTACTGCCCAGAAGGATGGAATGGGCCTATTTGTTCTAATGGTATGTGATCAGTCTTCGGGGTTGATATCCATATCTTATATTACATTTAATTGATATGATAAGCAACCGTCTATACAGCTAAGTGAGGGAGATAATTTAGTTTGTGGGAAGAGAAGAAAGGAATGTATGTAGAACAGGAAAACAAGTAGCATTGGTCAAAGTATGAAAAGGTCAAAGTTTATTTGTGGTCTGAGACAGCAGACAAAACAAGTGTAAAACATTTATAAGAGCCTTCTTTTACAATCGATCTGCATTTTTTTTCTATTGTGAATAAGACCGAGAAATTAGCAAATCAAAAACAGTGTAGATATTACAAAATAACAAAGCTGATTTAGTGTTATGTTGGTAGTGGTAAAAACTATGCAGGGTCAATGTTGATAGAGAAAAGAAATATCAATTGATCACTGTCTAAAGTATTATATTGATATAGTTCTGTAATTTTTAATAAGACACCAACGAGTGTAGACCAGGATTTGATCCCTGTCAGAATGGCGCCCAGTGTCGTAACCTTGAGGGATCCTACATTTGTGATTGTACCCGAGGATGGATTGGAAAGAACTGTCAGGAAGGTAGGACATTTTGTAATTTTTCATTATCTTTATATTTTGTTAGATGGTATTTACTGAAAAATATAAGGATACAAATAAAAGCAAAAATATTTAAAGATCGTGTCATTTCCTATTCATTTGGTGGTTTCCTTTGGTAAAAACACTTAGCGCAGTATGTTCCTTCTACATGGTATTTTATTCCTGTGAAACGAAAATTATCTTTCAGATGAGGATGAGTGTCAGAAAGTGCAATGTTTCAATGGCGGTATTTGTATCAACACCAATGGTTCTTACACGTGCCGCTGTCAAACTGGTTGGAGCGGGGATACCTGCTTAGATGGTTAGCTTTTTTTTCTATCTTATGTTTGATACCAATTCAGCGTTAAAATTTTATGGAATCATCATGATATTTTCAGGAATAATTTTCTTATTTCAATAAACTTACTGAATTATCAACAGGAAACATTAATTATCTTATGAATATTGCATTTTGTTCTACATTGAAGGGGGTGTGGTCAATCGCAACAAACTTAGAATCTTAAGTGTGATAACTTTATAACTACGTCTACTGGTTTCGCCGAAACATTAAGGCTTCTTCAGGACCAAAGAGGCCCAAATGTTCGGACTTAATATTAGTGACCCTATTCCAGTTTTGTCTTATTCTTGGTTACATCTCTACAGAATGATTATAACTCATTGTGTGAGAATAAATGTCAACACTATGTACAACACAGATAAATTAAAATTATGTTTTATTATATTTTATTTCATGATCCCGTAAAAATTACAAATCCTGATTGATGTTCCTTATTATTTAGATATTAACGAATGTATAGAAGACCCGTGTTATAACAACGCCACATGTGTGAACACTCCTGGGTCTTACCGTTGTACTTGTGCTAATGGCTTCTATGGACCTACATGTCTGATTGGTAAGTTTTCAGAAGGGTTATACATGTAACAAGCTAATTTTATCGCTTTCTATTTTTTTGTTGCATGCCGCAAGAATTAGTTCACTTAAGGTGATACCATAACATTCTGCTATGTATGCTGAAAAATATTCATGTGAAAAGAAATTATGGAAGTATTAATGGATTATTAATTTTCATTTGGATTTTCATCCACTAGTATCATTGATATTGTATTGAAAAAGTCTTTCAATGCTTTATTCAAAATAAACTGTTATTTTAACACTTTTGCATCATAATCAGTTAATTACAGTAATATTGTATGCAATTTGTCAATAAAAATCATAACCATCGAAGTATTTTTGATATTCAATCATTTTGTTTCAACTATCAAACATAATTTGTAGTGAATTAGTGATATATCATAATGTATTATGCTAATCATTTATCCATTTGTCCACCTATACAGGTTTTAGATTGCAGCCTAATTCCCATTGGTTTCTTTTTTAATACAATCTTTGTGAAAAGTCTGCTACAATATATAATTTTATTTTTCTGTTGTATATTAATGCAACTTGTTACGGAAAAGTTATTTTTAGCAGTTCAATAATTTTATATCATCTGCATGTATCCCAACAATGAATTTGGATTTTGAACTTCCCTATATGTTCAAGATAATATTTCTGAATCATCTCTCTCAGATTCTGGTTTGATACAAGTTTGTATTAGTATAAAGTGCTATAATTTTTATATCTGTAGACGAGGACGAATGTAGGAGAAACCCATGCAGGAATGGAGCAACATGTGTGGACCATCCCGGGTACTACACATGTGTTTGTCCTAAAGGTTGGCAGGGACCCAACTGTGAACAAGGTAATATTACTTCTGGTACTTCCCGCGGAATGATATAAAATATATATTTTGTAACACTGTTAATACGTATTACATCTCGTTAATTACAGTTTAACTTACCATTTTGTCCACACAAATGACACCAGTTTATATCTGGAAATGGCTGTTATTTTCGAATATTTTATTCATTGACAAAATAAATCATATACATATATTCGTTTATCTTGAAAGTTCTTGTGATCATGATCCTCCTGTTGTTTCCGTTCTAATTAAAAGATCCCGATTTCTTGTGATGTGAAACCATATTTGTTATATGCCACCCTTCAATGATGATTGAAAAATGTGAATTAATGTTTTACAGTGAGGTATTAGTCTACATCAGTTGACATTAAATGGTATACAGAATTTTGTTTCCTATCTTTAATCATTACCTATGGTATGGAACATTATGTATAATATCAACCTTGTCTTTTATTCTACAGATGAGATTGATTGCCTACAGATCGACATCTGTAACTTTCGTGGAACATGTACGGACTTGCCAGGCTCATACAGGTGTGACTGTGATTCTGGCTGGCATGGGACTAACTGTGAGATTGGTGAGTAACTACTTCCCTCCTTTTCAGCCCCCATTACTACCATTTCTTTCTGCCCTCCACAGGTGCGACCACTGGGAACTCTCTGGTTTGCACTTTGTCCATACAAAATATGTTTTATAACATTTTTTGGAACCTATTCCATAATTCCTTTCTAATACAATTATCAAATACTATTTGCTCTCCTAAGTTACAATGTATTATTGTCACTTACTAAACTGAGTTTTATATATGGTATAATATATTATACAAGTTGGTCTTACCATGATGTGTATATTGACATGAGATCACAAACTAAAAAGATAAGCTGTTTTGTTGGTTTGCTGACATCGGCTGGAAACAGGGAAGCATGGTATTGCATGAAATAATTTGTCATCTTTTAAAATGTTTATTGATTGTATTATATCCCACATGAGTTTAATCATGACAATGTGCTACAATTATTGTCATTTTATGATAATACCTGAATTCCTTTAGCGTGATAGGTTTAGTGTCAGACTAGTAAGCCAGGGGTCCGAGGTTCAATTCCTAGCAGAGCCATTGAAATAAATAATGACATGTGTTACGTGTAAAAAATTAATGATTATTTCTTTTATGTTTGCCATTTATATTTTTAATTGTAATATTACATTCACAGACAAAGACGAATGCGTAAGCGATCCATGTTTGAATGGAGGGACATGTGATAACTTACCTGGATCATACGACTGTGTCTGTGCTGAGGGATGGACTGGAAAGAACTGTGAAGGAGGTCAGTTTGAATTTAGTATGACATCAATGAATTTTGTCATCACTGAAGACTAGCATTATACTTCTATAAGGATATAGGTACATGTTTTAGTAAAATACATCGTATAGTCGGGATATAGTGAATGCATTCATTAAATAAATCAGAATGAAGCGAATGCTTACATTGTACTTCATGTTTGTGGCAGACAAAGACGAATGCAGCAAGATCCAATGCCAGAATGGAGGGCAGTGTGTCAACATCATGGGGTCATATCGCTGTAACTGTACAGATGGCTGGCTCGGACAGTACTGTGGTATCAGTAAGTATACAACATTAGGTGGTCACTTGAGACACTATGCTGTAACTGTACAGATGGCTGGCTCGGACAGTACTGTGGTATCAGTAAGTATACAACATTAGGTGGTCACTTGAGACACTATGCTGTAACTGTACAGATGGCTGGCTCGGATAGTACTGTGGTATCAGTAAGTATACAACATTAGGTGGTCACTTGAGACACTATGCTGTAACTGTACAGATGGCTGGCTCGGACAGTACTGTGGTATCAGTAAGTATACAACATTGGGTGGTCACTTGAGACACTATGCTGTAACTGTACAGATGGCTGGCTCAGACAGTACTGTGGTATCAGTAAGTATACAACATTAGGTGGTCACTTGAGACACCATGCTGTAACTGTACAGATGGCTGGCTCGGACAGTACTGTGGTATCAGTAAGTATACAACATTGGGTGGTCACTTGAGACACTATGCTGTAACTGTACAGATGGCTAGCTCGGACAGTACTGTGGTATCAGTAAGTATACAACATTGGGTGGTCACTTGAGACACTATGCTGTAACTGTACAGATGGCTGGCTCGGACAGTACTGTGGTATCAGTAAGTATAGAACATTAGTTGGTCACTTGAGACACTGTACCGTTCATATCTTTGAGGTAGTACACTATACCTGATGAAAAACGCTCCTGTATCCAATCTTGCAAGTATTATGTTTTTTTCTTTGACAATTTAGTTTGTTTGGATATCATGAAAAACAAAGTACTGTTGATATATGTTATTGGTTTATTATTACTTTCAATTGTTTCGTTTTTTATTGTATTTTGATCATGTTATTTTCCAGATGTAGACGAGTGTTTGTTATCTCCCTCTGTCTGTATGAATGGCGCCACCTGTCAGGATAAACAAGGCGGATTTAACTGTATTTGTGATATTGGTTATAAAGGAGCTTACTGTGAAATAAGTAAGTATAGAGTTCTTCCCCGAACACCTATCTCAACTGGAAATTTACTCAGATTAACAGTGACATTCCGTAATTTGATAATAAATAATAACATTGTGTACATTTACAGGGTTATGTGATTGTTTCAGATATAAATGAATGCCTTGAGGGTGCCTACCCCTGCCACAACGGAGCGACTTGTGTAGATAATGAAGGGGGATACCGGTGTATCTGTCCGACACAGTGGTCTGGCCCGCAGTGCAACAACGGTCAGTCACAACTTCATATATGTTATTTAACGTGTTCAATGGTATATACTTATATTCTCAGGTTTTAAAAAGATAAATGTATGCATAATCAACTGATAGTGATCATTTGAATTCCAGGTAATGAAATTTGTTTCATGATTGAAAACAACTGTTCCTGACTTTCCTTAAACTCAATATTTTCATACAAAAAATGAAATGTCTCAATGTTCCAATTAAAAAAGAGAAAGTGAATTTTGATGATGGGAACCCTGATCAAACACACTTCGCAATTTAATTATTTTATAGCATAATTGGTTCCAATAACATAACTGCTCACATCTGTTTTATTATTTATTTAATTTAAACACAGACACGGACGAGTGTTCCCAAAAACCATGTGCCCATGGAGGAAATTGTATTAATACTGAAGGAGGCTTCCTATGCGAGTGTCCTGTAGGATGGAGAGGCCCGCTTTGTAAGGATGGTAGGTATCAATTTCTGGTTAAGTGTAAAAATATAGTATATTTATAGTCCGAAAGGTTGTGAATGGAAGTCATATATGTGCATAACATGTGAAAGGTGACATTTATAATATATATATATAAATCTATTAAAGTAAAGTTTATAATTACTAGATTCAAAATGATATCACTCTCTTTCAGACGATAACGAGTGTAACAAGGTTCCATGTTTGAATGGCGGGACCTGTACGAACACTATTGGTTCATTCCGGTGTCAATGTGCCAAGGGCTGGCAGGGACCTGTATGTGATAGAGGTAATGCACCTGTTTGTACTGTAGGTTTTGACTTTTCTTTAGATGTAAATGGAATGTAAACAATTCATTGCTCTAATAATAACTCATTCTGAAAGTAGTTTAAATTGATTGGTAATCGAGTGTTTGGTTGTTATAGATGTCAATGAGTGTATCCAGATGCCCTGTATGCATGGTGGGACTTGTCAGAACACTGTAGGTTCCTACAAATGTCTTTGTTCTGCCCAATGGAGTGGTCAGAACTGTGAAGTTGGTAAGTTTATATAATTTCTCTCAATATACGCTGATTATTATATTATCAAAGTGTTTTGATAATATCTTTAAATTCATTTACCATGTAATAATTATGAAAACTTGTTGATGAACGAAAGTTTAAATTTCGTAAACGATTTAAATGAAAACTTGGAAAATCAAACAAGAAATAAATAATCAGTAACATTCACAGAAGTAGTGTGTATCATGAGATATGGGGCACTGCTCATGGTATCTTGTAACCTGATATGTTGTATCATTTAATACAGCAAATGTATTGTATAATACAATTTATTCTCAAACACTGTGCCTTGTAATGAGCAGCCATTATGATGTAGTTTAAGCTAATTATGATATTGATAAAAAGTAGGCCATATTTTCTTAATTTGATTAATTTTTCATTAAATGCTTTATATTCTTATTTGTCATGATACATTAATGATTTGTAATTTGTTATAATTAATGTCATGTGATGCAGATATTGATGAATGCCGAAACATTCCGTGTCAGAACAACGCTTCCTGTACCAACCTGGACGGATCCTATCAATGTAACTGTCTGCCTGGTTTCTATGGTACCTATTGTGAAAATGGTAAGTCGGAAGCTAACCTCCCTATCTGGATTTTGATTTTTCTTTTGATCACCAGGTTTTTCTCAGTCGGCAGCTTGGCTTCAAACTTTTGACCCTTATCATCACTGATGAGTCCTAGAAGGAAAAAGGTTGTATGATGCTGTTGCATTGATTAGCTCTACTGTATCTATCTCTAGATTTGTAGTAAAAGAGGATATTAACGTTACTGTATTTAACTGATTTTTCCTACGTCGTTATTACCCTGTTTGTTGTGTGGCCTCAGATTCAATTGTCATGTCATAGACGTTTGAGTTTGATGACGTTAACATAAAAATGATAGTGTCATGACTAATTTGTATATAAACTAGGAAGAAATGAAATCGTAATCAAATATTGCGTTCTAAAACTATGAGCACATTTGGATGTGAACGTCTGAAATACCGTGAGTTGAAAACTAGAAATCATTTAATATATGACATATGATTAGAATAATATATCATGTTTTATATAGATGAAAATGAATGTGAGATCCGTGCTCCTTGCTTGAACGGTGGAACCTGCCAGAACACGGTTGGGTCATTCCGGTGTATATGTCCTGTTGGCTGGTATGGACCGACTTGTAATCTAGGTGAGTTAAGCACTAGTTACTAATTCAAGCAATTGCAATGTAATATTTTATCACTGCGTTGAATGGACATTTATAGAACATACATATATCATTAGATATATAAATACCCGAAAACTTAGCTTTTCAAAATCTCTTTTTGTTTGTATCATCCTGTCCTGATTCAATGACAGGTCATTGTCAAATAATTTATTAATGCAAATTTGAAACACTACTTATTTAAAAAGCGTTATTTCAGAAGTTTAAATGTGTGAAAATGATCTAACGATGATGCGCCCTGTGTAATTTACAGACAAGAATGAGTGTGACACACGTCCATGTCAACATGATAGCACCTGTATCAACAACGACGGGTCTTACACGTGTCTGTGTAGAATGGGGTGGTATGGTCCAGACTGTTCACTAGGTATGTCTTCCTCTGCTTTTTATTGCTGATTGGCAAAACATGTTGTTTAACAAATTTTCGATATTTATGTTTTAATCAGGTCGTTTGTAGGATCATATGATTAATTGGTGTCAATAAATAAGTGTCAATATTGGTTTTTGGTGATGTTATAATGGTAAAAAAAACATTTCCAGACAAAAATGAATGTGATCAGAGGCCATGCAAAAATGACGGCAAATGCACCAACACTGGTGGTTCTTTCTACTGCGACTGTGCAAGAGGCTGGACAGGAAGCACATGTACAGAAGGTAAGTGTCCTGAAAACCATTCTGTTAGCACTTTCACCTTCAAATAAAAAATTTGTCAGAAATAAAAATGAATAAAAACATTCCTTTAAGATGATTTTACGATGGTTAAAATGACTTTTTTCCCTTGAAAATCTGTTTTGCATGACTTGTTTCTTTCTACTTTGGTGTGTTTCAGACGTGGATGAGTGTATCAACAATCCTTGTTTCTATGGTGGTTCCTGTATTAACACACCAGGATCCTATCTCTGTCAGTGTTTGCCGGGGAGAGAAGGACCCAACTGCAGAAACGGTATACATATATATATATATAGATTAGTGTATTGTTTATTATTATTTAGAGAAAACTTGTGATCCTTCTAATAATGAGTTATTTTGGAACATGACGTAGTAAAGCTTGATAGGTATTACAAAAATATTAGGTGTACGTTACATAACAAGAAAAAACTTTATTTTACAACAATTGCGAAGCAAGTTTTTCCAACTTATATTAATCACCCTTGTTGGCCTGAATGAAAGTATGTGAGAGGTCTTACTGTGGTAAGAAACTGGGCGCACTCACATGGTTGGGCAGGTGACCCCATACCTTTACACATCCATCCCGGGAAACAAACCCCGGACAGATAGGTGAAAGGCGAGTGTGTTTCCACTTCTCCGTACATTATATGAATCCAACAAGTGGTGTTTGTTGTGTTTTGTAGATACAAATGAGTGTCTCACCATACCATGCATGAACAAAGGCCAATGTATCAACACTGATGGATCCTATCTGTGTCGATGTGGTAACAACTGGAAAGGCAAGAATTGTGAAATAGGTAACTATCCCGACGATAGATGTTTTTCCCCAATTTAATTTCAGTTCAGGTTTTGATACATAGAATGATATTTGTCACTCGTCTATCCAGGTGTCATGCAATGATTCAAAAAGCAGGTATTAAGAGTCGTTGAATGTACCTCGAGACCAACACCACTTTACACTTATCCACTTATCGAAGGAAAATTGTACCTCAGTTCTGTTGTATTTGTTATAGACGTTAATGAGTGTACAGAGACGGATTACAGTGTGTGTATAAACGGGGGCACCTGTATCAATCTGGCCGGCAACTACACGTGTCAGTGTCCTCAGGGATGGTCTGGTCAGAGCTGTAACATTGGTATGTACCTACCTATATAACCTTAACAATGAGTTAATACAAGTTCTTCCAAATCATTAAGTCAAACATTAGGTGTAGTACATAAAGATCATTAAGTGTACACTCTTAAGTTCAAGAAGATTTTCTGAACAGCTGTAATTCTAAATGTATTGCACAGCTAAATTACCAGAAAGATAATAAATTTGAATAGTATATTAAGATTTCCTTTTGGAATCATTCTATCAGTGGATTAAGTCATTTACATATATATTGCAAGAATACAAACACAAAATGTTAACAAAAAAACAATGAATTTTCTAGATGTTAACGAGTGTGTTAATAACCCGTGCTACAATAACGCCACCTGCCGCAATCTTGATGGGTCGTACATATGTCAATGTGCATCTGGTTGGACAGGACAGAACTGCCAAATCGGTATGTCTATTGCCAATATTGTATTTATTTCATGTGTAGGATGATCACTATTGAGATAAAATATTCGCTCTCTTCATTTTACTATTACATAAATGTCAGAGACGTAGTGTCAACCATTAGAATGTGTTACTTTTAATTCTTCACATAATTTTGATGGATAAAAAAAACACTTTTAAATTTATCTTTTGTTATTTCACTTTAGATGAAAACGAATGTCAGTTTAACCCATGTGAGAACGGAGGCTCGTGCTTTAACAGGCCCGGGTATTATGAATGCACATGTGCTCCTGGCTGGGAAGGCAAGAATTGTCAAATAGGTATGTACTTTACGATAAAGAAATATTTATGATTGTTTATTGGAACGCCATGAAAAGGATAAATCTTGGGAAAATTTTTTGGTGTCAAATTTTAAATGAATCAAATTACTTGCTTTTCAGATGTGAACGAGTGCTTGACGATGCCCTGTCTGAATGGAGCGTCATGTATCAACAGTGCTGGCTCATTCTCTTGCCAATGCCCCACAGGCTGGCAGGGAGATAGATGTGAAACAGGTAGGTTTTGTTAATAGGGATAAATAATAAATAAATTGACTTTTCATTTAGCAATTGATCAGATCAACTGAATAGCAACTATTCAAAATATTATTTACCTGTGCCAGCATCCATTATCAAGAAATAAAAATACACTAACAGAAGAAGTTACTTTAATGATTTGAAACAGAACTGATTACGTTTTTCCCTATGAAGTGCCCTGTGTCAGATTATTTTTTTCACATGTGTTGGTTAAAACATGAACGTAATATGGATAATGACATCTACATGTAAATGCAGTGTTGCAATTTTTTTAAAAAATTTTAATGTCAATATTGAAATAAGATAGTGAGAGGACATTCTTCTTCATACATTAAATAGTAGTATTTCTTTTCTTATAGACGTGGATGAATGTTTACGTTTCCCATGCCAAAATGGCGGCACCTGTAGAAACTTACCTGGATCCTTCAAATGTGACTGTACCAACGGCTGGTATGGGGATGAGTGTCTTAAGGGTAAGTCAGCCATTCAGGAATCAAATGTGACTGTACCAACGGCTGGTATGGGGATGAGTGTCTTAAGGGTAAGTCAGCCATTCAGGAATCAAATGTGACTGTACCAACGGCTGGTATGGGGATGAGTGTCTTAAGGGTAAGTCAGCCATTCAGGAATCAAATGTGACTGTACCAACGGCTGGTATGGGGATGAGTGTCTTAAGGGTAAGTCAGCCATTCAGGAATCAAATGTGACTGTACCAACGGCTGGTATGGGGATGAGTGTCTTAAGGGTAAGTCAGCCATTCAGGAATCAAATGTGACTGTACCAACGGCTGGTATGGGGATGAGTGTCTTAAGGGTAAGTCAGCCATTCAGGAATCAAATGTGACTGTACCAACGGCTGGTATGGGGATGAGTGTCTTAAGGGTAAGTCAGCCATTCAGGAATCAAATGTGCAGTCAGTCTACTTTTAAGCAGCTAATGGATATGTCATTGTGTACTCAAATTATTCTGACGTTCTATCAACTTTTTTAATGTCGGTCTGAAGTCAATGAAAAAGACCGATTTAAAAAGTTAGTAGAACCTCAAAATAGTTTGGACTAGTCATTGTGTGTTAACTCCTCCGAATGAACATTGTTATTGTTTTTGATACAGATATCGATGAATGTAAGAACATTACTTGTCAAAACAATGGTCGCTGTATCAACACGCCGGGCTCTGTGCAGTGTCTGTGTAGTAATGGCTGGACTGGAAAATTCTGCGACGTTGGTAAGTTATAGTTTTTTGGTCTCCGAACATTCATGATCATAAGTTTATATCATCGAAATTTGATTGCTGTTAATCATAATCAAATAATCTAATCAATTATAATTCATTAACAAAAAACCTACTTATTGAGATGAACTTTATAATAAAACTTGGCAAATGTTTTTATTCTACAGTTGATACGAAAATGTCATTTTGTTGTTTTGTCAATCGTAACATTTATCACGTGATTTTTAGATATCAACGAGTGTAATGTGATGTCATGTCTAAACGGTGGCACGTGCTTAAACACAGCTGGAAGTTATAAATGTGTTTGTCCTCCTGGTTACACTGGTGAAGTCTGTAACCTAGGTAAGTTTGAATTAGTTACATAAAGCCTATGACATCAGTTATAATGTATCTATTATAATTGAATTTTCAAACAACTTTTAGAAATGATAACAATAATTCAATGTTTCCAATTATAAGCTGATGACATTCGTGATCTTGTAACTTCAGTACATACTACTAATACACCAAATGCATGAAAGGTAAACAGACAAATATCAACAACATTTACGTCAATATACATGACGATTAACCATGTGCTGTATGTTTTCTACTCAGACCGAAACGAGTGTATGCTTTACCCGGGTATCTGTCAAAATGGGGCACTCTGTGTGAATACCATTGGTACCTATACCTGTCGTTGTCTGATTGGCTGGACCGGAACCAACTGTACCGAAGGTCAGTACTCACAAAAGTACCCTGGATTGCCTTCGTAAATATGTCTATATTTAGTGTATTATCCTGCATACGCTGGGTAAATATATGTATTTAGGTATTATGATACATTTGTGATACTATGGTGGGTAAATACATGTGCTTTGGCATTAAATTATATTATATATCATTTAGTAATCAGATATATAGTAATTGAGCTATATATAGTAATTGATGTCAAATCAAAGGGAAAAATATTAATTTATTAAATTTCTATCTGTATTTTTTCTGATGCAATATTTTTGTTAAAGTAAAAATAACATGAAGTTTATGAGATTGTTTATGGATTTATTTATCACTAGAACAGATGTTTACGATAAACTGGAAACAAAAATATTCTAACTGACAGCATGTGTTTACTTTCAGATGAGAACGAGTGTCTACAAGACCCATGCCTTAATGGTGGTACCTGTAATAACCTACCTGGTACTTTTGATTGCATTTGTCCACAAAACTGGGAAGGGCAGAGATGTGAACTAGGTATGACATTTAATGTTTGTTAGCTAATTTATTTCTATCAATTTTTTTTCATTTTAAAGTATAGGGTTCCTATTTTGGAAGACATTGAATGGTTGTCTTAAACAATATATATTTATAAAAATATTTTGTCAAAATCTGACATGTTCACCGTGGGTTGAAAGTTTGACCACTCAGATTTAAATCGCATTGCGAACTTGAATGTTACAAAACTTACTTGATGTTCAACATGGGAATTTCGGTTGCATTGGCAAATGGCAAATTATCATTTTACTGAAATATTGTATACATAGCATTAGTTATTTGAGAATGCTTGCTCTCTTCTGTTCATACTTTTTTGACGACACTGGTACAAAAATATTTCCATTTTAGACTATAATGAATGTTCCGAAGCTGGTATCTGTCAGAACGGCGGTCTTTGCATCAATATCCAAGGATCCTACACCTGTCAGTGTCGAACTGGATGGACAGGAAATAACTGTGAAATAGGTTCGTCATGTCACACTTTATTTTGTTTAACAACATCGGTGTACATAAAGATATTTCTAATGCTAAAATTATTAAGTTTTCTTCTTCATAATAACAAGAATATGTTTTGTGATAAAAGTGGTTTCACATAAGAAATAAGTATTTTGTCCTGCGGTTGTTTCAATAAAAGGTCAGGTTCATGGTTTGATTGAATTAACATTTTAAAATGTGTTCCTGATATAATTTGTATCAGTAATAAAACCACTAAGCATTTTTAGATGTGGATGAATGTTTGATGGGACCCTGCCTTAATGGTGGTACTTGCCAGAACACACTTGGGTCTTACTCTTGTCTGTGTGAGCCGGGATACAGGGGAGACAATTGTGAGATAGGTATGACTTATATTTGGACTCATGGCTAAAATCCATTACCAATACATATTTGTTCATTAATACATCACTGAAATATCTTTTGATGCATTGATTTGAGATCTAACAATGAATGAAAGTAAAGAAAATTTGAAAGATTAATTTGCTGTCCAAAGTGAAGTAAACTTGCATTTTCAGTCACATTACTATACAAACTGTTTGGACAAATGAAGGGATAGTTAAGTTAAACATAATGTAGAAATAAAACATGTAATTCTACTTCAGATGTGAACGAGTGTTTGACCGCCCCATGCCAGTTTGGAGGTACATGTATCAACACTGTTGGCTCCTATTTATGTCAGTGTCCCCCAGGTCGTTCAGGCCTCAACTGTGTCGGAGGTACGTACTGTCATGTCCACCAGCATTAGGAGGAATTCTTTGTGTCCACTCAAATTGAAATCTAGACTGAGTTCTAAAGTAAAATACTGATGATGAATATGGATTATAAATCTTTTTTCTTGGAGATGAGATCACCTTAGCACAATCTTTATAATACAGATCCTGGTTTATCCTACTTAATTTATTTTGGATAGTGTTTGATTGATATCATGTGAACAATTAGTAGTAGTAGTAGTGATATCTAATAATACAGAACATTAAATGGAGCAAACATTGTATTTCATCCTTGGATACTATAAGGGAATATTGCATTTATTTATGGATTTTGTCATTGTCTGCAGATGTAGACGACTGTTTATCGAGACCATGTCAGAACGGTGCGACATGTGTCAATGAGATAGGATCGTACAGCTGTATGTGTCTCACTGGTTTTACTGGTCAACAGTGCGAAAGTGGTAAGTGAGGGGAAAATTGATTGCACTATGTGATTAAAAATGTTAAAAAAGGTAGTTCATGTGGTAAAAACTTTAAGAATTTCTTTAAATCTCATACAGGATGCATCACATACCTTTATCCACTTTCTGTAACCGTATGTTTTTATCATACATGACAGTGAATAAAAGAAACTTTGTTTTTCATGGTCACCTCAGTATAACCATTAAAACTGCTTCCCCAATAGCATATCTAATATTCTTTGTGATTAAAAACTGATTTGTTGTAAAACATAATTCTAAGTTTCGTTGTTTTGGTGTTGTAGATATCAACGAGTGTTCACAGTCGCCTTGTCTAAATGGTGGAACATGTATTAACAGTGTGGGGTCGTATTCATGTCGCTGTCCGGCAGGATGGACAGGTGACAGGTGTGAAATCGGTACGTATTTTATAGATTATCTTTTATTTTATCTCAAGTGGTTAATTGATGTTTCAAATGATATTTTGAATCAAAATTTGTTTACAACATTTTCCTGTTCACTTGGTCTAAGACCTGATACACACACACACATATATATATATACAAATGGTTTTACTTAGTAATTGTTTTAAGCAAACCTATACTATTTTTTATATTAGACATTTTGGTAGACCATATTGTAATCTTTAATTACTAATTCAAATAAATTAGCGACATATCAATTATTTTGCACGTGAAATTTTCAGATGTGGACGAATGCTTGACTAGTCCATGTCGGTTTGGCGGTACCTGTATTAACCAGCCAGGATCTTACTTATGTATCTGTCCAGCCGGACGTACCGGACAGAACTGTATGGGAGGTATGTACATCCTCTCTCTTGTCCCAATCATGCTTATGTGTTATCTACCTCCTGTCCCAAACATGCTTATATGTTATCTACCTATTGTCCCAAACATGCTTATATGTTATCTACCTCTTGTCCCAAACATGTTTAGATGTTAACTGCATACGTTCATCATGATTGTACTAATAATGATTTAGTATTGAACTGATGATGATCAGTCAAAATTAACGTAAATAATTTTGTGGATTGTGTTGTTATATATACACTGTGTGTTATATCCTTATTTCAGATATCAATGAATGTCTACAGAACCCATGTTTGAACGACGGAAGCTGTATCAACAATTTCGGTTCCTACTCCTGCTTCTGCCCTGTGTTTTACACTGGAGAGGACTGTGAAATTGGTAAGTTTGCAATGTCTAAGTGATCATCCTGATCTATAATTAGGAAACAGCAAAAATAATGGTCACATATTTCTAATTGATTAATGTTTATTAAATATGCTAATTGTTATGCTCTTGTCAACTAATTCTGTTTTACTTTGCAGCTATCGAGACGATCGTAGACTATTCATACCCAGTCCTCAATCTAACCTACACCCCAGCTCTTGGGAATAACAACTCCTTCGAGTTTCAAAGGCATGCTCAATCCTTTTGTAATGAGGTAAGCTACCAGGTCCATCCATATTACAAAAAATCACTATTTAAATTAACGATCACTTTCAAACATAACTACTGACTACACAAACACAACTTATTACAATGAAAAAAATATATGCATTATATTTACATCTGAAATATATTATAACTGAAAATATTTCTGATGATAGTTACATAGGTAAAGCATAGATTATAGTAATTGATGTACTGCGATGAGATACAAAATATTTATAAATAGACTATTCAATGATTGATCATTTATCTGTATAAATATTTATTCGGTAGATTGAAGTGATGCTGAAAGGAAATCCTGCACAGTTTCCAAACTTTAAAGAATGCAAAGTTAAATCATTCGGGTAAGTTGACTTTTATCCTAAAATAAATACACACCATATTATGTACAACAACCGATATCACGCATGCAATAGCTGATTGCTCTTATATGTATAAAAGTCTACTGTCTTTGAAGCCTTTTGAAGAAAAAAAGTAAACCATTTAATTCTCTCTCTTCAGAAACAACCCTGTGTCAATCGCCTGGGATCTGGTATTCCGAGGAAATGAGCCGGGTACGACTCGCGATGATGTTTGGACATACATCATGCAAGGCCAAACTCCAGTGGTGTTTGGTGACTCTCTCGGAGTAGAAATTGGTGATATCTTCCTTTTCTTCGACAACTACACAACAACTGGTGTTAATCTTGACCTCCGACTGTTAAACCTTACATATTCTCAAAACCTGGCCAATCCGAACTCGTTTGAATTCAAAATGGCAGCCAGGAGTATATGTGATGATGTAAGTTTTATTCTTCCTGCACTTTTCAGCGTAACCTTGTAAACCTTCCTTTTCTTCATGTTTTGCCTTAATTCCATTTAGCTTGAGTTTGGATTATGAATCTGTAGACATATTGGTGATTCTTTATTGTGTTTTTTTTTATTCTTTCTGAATTACCATTTTTATGCAGAAGAAAATTACTTTTTCCGAAATAATTTATGTATTGGAAAATGTGTGACTTTTTACGATTTCAAAAAAAGACAAACAAAAACACATGAAGATGTAAACAATATTGTGATTTGAAGGTACAAAATAACTATTGTAATGCATGAAGCATAGACAAAACTTGTTTCTCAGTTTTATGTGATAAATATGTGTTACTCTTAGATGCTTCATTGTTTTTCTACTTTAAGATTTCAATAATTTTGAAAATTTGTTGTCGTTTTTTCAGTTCAAATTATGAAATGTATATTTTTCAGATTGACATGTTCATGAGGCGGCATCCGTTCGATTTCCCGCAATACGTCAAGTGCAATGTTCGCAGGTTCTCGTGAGTAATGACTGATATATCATTTTAATGTTAAGGACGTTTAGCTAAGTAGATTTCAGTCCTGGTGTTGATCTACAGGCTAGCAATTCACTGCACTATTATAGTAGAAAAATGTGTTTTATTTGTATTTGTTTAGTTTCCTCTATACAGAATGTTGCTCCTTTGTAGTAAATGTATCATCCAGTTAATATGTTTGTGACAGTGATGCTTTTGACTGATATCGTCCTGTGACATATCTTTTCTCATGATGATTATTCTAGAAAAAACATCTATCAGTAGTCCATACTGCAAAGTCAGGTTTTAAGATGAAGTATTGGTTTTACATAATCTTTCAAATTTCTTTCATGGTTGAAATGCCTTCCCTTTTATATACGTTACCATATATACTGGCCACTCTGAAATGTACAACTGTCTACAAAGATTGTACAAAACACACAAGTGAATTGCACATTTGATACAAGTTAAGATACAGTAGAGCCAAACAGTGATTTAAACTGCATCATACAGCTTTTTCGTCCTTTAGGATTATTTGGTTATTCCAATGGCCTAAATTTATATCCAGTAATTTTTGCAAGATTTCAAGGCGAGACCATAGCAGAATTTCCAAAACTTTGATGAGTACATTTACGAAGAGATGTGGATTTTCAAAATGAGTGAATCACTCTGTAAAAACGTGATTCCCAAAAATCACTATATATCTATATTAATTGTTACCCTAATTAAAATTGCGATGCTCATGTTTTATGAACAGAAACAATCCTGTGAGAGCCAGTGTTGACCTGACGTTTGAAGGTGAAAGACCTTCACAAGAACTCAATGCCTTGTTTTACGAGATTTTATTACGTGAGCGACCTCTGATCCGGTTCGGTAATTACCTCGGATACAACATTGGAGACTACATGGTGTACTACCAAGACTACACAGACTTCACGCGAGTACCTCTCACTTTCCGGATTCTCAACCGAACCTGGACCTCCGACCTCGCTGACTCCAACTCTTTTGCATTTAAGGGTCATGCAGAATTGTTCTGTCGCGATGTAAGTTGATATGCTGTAGAAAAAAGGTAATAATAATTAGAGCGATTTTCTAAAGCAAGATTTGATTTCATATTCCTGCTACAAGTAGTTGTCTTAGAAGATGTTTACGTCAGCCCCAGTGCTTAAACATGTTTTGACATTTGAAAATTACTCTAAAAAGTTTGAAATCCTTATGAAGCAGTCACAGATTATATATCTTTTTTAGGGTTATTTCATTTCCAACATTTTGAGACGGAAATAGTGTGATCCATTTGATATATGTAACATTTATTCATCCTGAATAATCGGCAGATGATTGGACCAACTGACTAATGATACAAATTCTCAGTCATCGTTTGTAGGATTAAACAAGGTCAAAAGTGAAACAGCTCTCTTCCATTGTTCTAGAATGTGACAAAATGTGTGTATCTTTTACATGTGAAATATTCTACTAACTGGGCTGAAACAATGGCAGTTAAAAAGAAACATAATAAACAATATGTGACCATTTGTTTTTATGTATTTGTAGATTGAAAGGCTGATTAAGATGCATCCAAGTTTATTTCCAACTTATGAGTCATGTGCAATTGAGTCTTTCGGGTAAGTGGCTACATATATCACGAAGGTAATGTAAGTGATTGAAATACAAAAACTTTGCAAATGTTCAACCCTCGCCATACCAGTACGGTATTCACTTTTATGATATTCCGTTGCCTCTCAAAACATGATAAAAATTCCTACGAGACTTCAAGTACAAGTACTTCATGAACTACATATTTCCTAATATACCACACTTCTGTTGTCTCTGATATGGTATCTATTTGTTTGAATTGACATTGAAATAAAATCCTCTTTTTCAATGATTACAGACAGAACCCTGTCACCATAACAGCTGTTCTTCAATTCGGCGGAACCTTGTCGGTACCGAATTATCAACAGAATGTGGCAGGAATAGTTTTCGAGGACGCCCCCCGTTTCCGATATTTTGACGCCATCGGCCACCTGGTGGGAGATCTGCTGGTTTACTATGACAGCTGGGAGTACATCTTACACGGTAAACGTCTAGTGTAAAAGGATAAAATAGAAATAAAATGATGTACATTGTATAACCATATATGGAAGTATCTCTCAATATTTTGAAGAGTCTTGTTGCCTGGTTTTGCTATTTCAACTGAAATTAAGATTCAAAAAACAGCTTACCAAATCCTTTAAAAAGTTAACATGATGAACACCTTTGTATAGGATGGGGAGTTAACATTCATTGACCGCGATGTATGATGATATATGACTCATTTTTGCAGATGCTTGGTTGTCAAACTCCACATTTTACATCCATAAGTTCGGATACTCAAATGACTACAATAATCCACAGTCGGAGCTCTTCCAAAACTTCCAGAATGTGTTCTGTGATGACGTATGTATTGATAATATATCGGTTTGCTATTGTTAACTCTGATGTGATCGTTTACATCAAAATTACATTACGTACTTATATTACCGGTATTTCATTTTGTGATACGCTACAAAGTTTTTTGACACAAAAAGGATAGGATGTATTTTTCACAACAATCTTGAGACAGACAACATTTCTTATTGTTAATTTAATTTTCAAGGTACCATTTTTGCAGTTGTATTCCATTTAAAAAATTTGTGAAAAAAGAAAACATCAAAACCTCAAATGTTTCCAACTTTACAATACCAAAAATGTCACCCTAATGTTTCAGATTGATAATTATTTCCGGCAAAGTTCTTTACGAGACAGATATTACCGATGTTTCATTGACAATATTGGGTAAGTGTTAAAGTAATAAATATTGATTACCTTCTTGTATATCTAAAGAATTTAGCAGACACTTTAACTTGTCCCAAGGTCACTGCTGATTACTACCAATTTGAATGTATCTTTCATTTATTCACAAACACCCACATCACCATAATGTCAAAATCCCTGTTTTATTAAGGATGTAGACGATGTCTATTTTCGGTGTATAAATTTCCGCAATTTTTACTACATTTAGTATGTTATGTTCTCACTATTTTGTCTATGTTATAGTGTGACGGACCCACACACTCTCACGTTTAAGACCGTGTTTAATGGTACAGCGGAGATTCCACAGAGTCTTCTTCTGAAGACTATAAGTGACCAGGCACAACACTTCCTCATTGAGAATAAGGATATGATGTTTATTGGTGACCAGCTTGTCTACCTCGGTGGGGGCTTGGAGAATATTGCCATTAACATCTCCGACTACCTCACCACTATGATACCACCGACCACGGAAAGTCCAGGTATTTGTATCATTGGTTGTTCAAGCAAAGTAACACATATCTCTGTTTATAAAAAACAATACTCTCATGAGATACTGCTGTATGTAAATCAAATGTGATTTGATTTGAAGATGAAATGATTGATATATATTAACGGGTATGATATTGCTTGCAGTAAACACCATTGTGAACATTTCGTTTGTATTGCTGAACCTGACCTACACTGAACAACTAAAGAACAAAAACTCGGCAGAATTCCTGGCTCTGTCTGGTCCATTTTGTGATTACGTAAGTAGATAATTATGAAAATTATTAGTCTTTTTTAACGTTTCTCTTTTACAGTACATGTTGAAAAATCATGAAAATCCACAAACTCTGTGGTAGCATTGTTAAATTGAATTGCCTTCAAGGTGATTATTATGATTTGTCAGATATAAGCATTTAAACAAAAACAACAAGTGATATTCACGCTTGTTACAAAGAATTTTTAGAGCAAATTTGTAGAAAAGACACTCAATAGAATATTTCAGTAAAAAAGAATACATTAGAACCAAATAATTAATCAGGGTCATACAGTCATGTCGTCCTTTTAGGACTCAAACAGTGATATTATAGGGCGTGAATCGTTGTAGCAGGTGACTTAACATTGGTGTCAATCCTATATTTCTGCAGTATATGGAAGCCATTTGTCCAACGATTTTTATTACATACATGGTCTGTCTTGTAAAAAGTCATTAGGATAGCAAAATGACTCTTATCCTATATTCACTTCAATGTGTTTTTAATATTTGCAGCTGAATAATCTGTACCAAAACAGAGACAGATTTGAACAGTACTATCGTTGTAGTGTGGAATCATTCACGTAAGTTTGGTTTTCAGTGAGCTTCTGGTATTGAAACCTTATGGAGATAATGAGATCAGAATATTTCGGAAAGAAATTCACCCTATAAATAATATCACAAACACAATATATGATATGAACAGACAATATTAAATTGCAGTGAATGTGACCTTAAACAAATTGTCCATCGCTATCATTTCATTTTCGTTCATTTTGTCTTTTTTTCCTTTCCCATTTGTTTTCTTTTTCGAAACTTTCAAAAATCTAAAAGATCTTTTAAAATATGTCATCTTGGATATTATATTTGCCGATGTAATTAGTAGGTATGCATCAAGGCAAAATTTCATACTCTATATAATTCAACATGAGGTTGATCTTCATTAAATTTCAGAAATTCTCCTGACAAAATTAATTTCCTGCTACAATTCCGTGGTGATCAAGATCAGACATTGAAGGACTTCATATTCGATATTCTGATAGAGAACGCTCCCAGAACAACGGTTAATGGCCAAATTGCTATTGTGGTTGGACCTTTAGCTGTATTTGAGGAGTCCCTGATCTTCCAGCAGCAAACAGTTTCAGCTGAAAGAACACCAGGGGGACCATCATCCAGCAGTAAGTTAATGCCCTGGAAGTTTTTCTTGGCCAAAGTTGAAATATCATTTTAAAAATATTAAAATACTTCTATATCATTATAGCACAAAGTTAATATAAACGAGGTTCACTATTTTAAGTATCTATTTGTCAAAAATGCAAGGAAACAAAAAGATTGAAATATTTGGCAAAAAACAAATCAGCTTTAACACATTCATCAGTATTTTATTATGGAACATTATCTGATTCTCCAAATCATAGATGACTTACTAGCAAGTTTATAATTGACATGGCTTGATATCAAACTTATATTCGAGAATGACAATGCTTATTTTAATCTTAAATGATATGGCTTTACAATAATCAAGAATATCGCATGGCTTACATATAACGTTTTAACATATATCATAAAAAATCATCTGGTCGTTTCTGTTGCTTCGACTGTAACATGCACCATATGCAAGACTAGTATACTAACATATTTGACATTCAAGGCCATGTCTTCTCATTACTGTGGGATTTAACTTGTGTCATGCAACATGGAATGTTTTATCGTAATGTTACGTAAACATACCGACATTATAATGCATTACCCTGACAACTCCATATTTGGAAGCATTTGAGATGTGTTAATTTAATAAGTATTACATGTACTAGTGATACATAAGTACAATATATTTGTTAATCACATCTCCTTAATTGTACCTGATGATGTAACCCATTTACTTTTAGCAAGCGTTACCAGTATATTTTCATGAGTATAAAACTATAGTTGTTAGGAAATGTTATGGAGGTGGTACCACTGATGAATGGACTGTGCCATACCAAACATATTTTGGTAATACCACTTCTAAGTAAAGATATTGCAGCAGAAACAAAACAAAAGTGTAACAAGGGGTATATATCTGTTAAAAATGACAGTTTTAATCAAACGTTTTACTTTGGGATAATACTTTCTTTCGATACAATGTAAGAAAAGAACCATTTTGAATTTGTAACTACATTTAGTCAGATGACAAAAATATCAACGTACCTTCAAGGAAACTACAGAAGTCGAAAGTTACGGCTGCTGGACGGTTAGAATCATCGGCTGTACATTTTGTTCATACAAGCATGGCTTTTTCTAACAATCTTACACCATAACTAAATCATAATATGTGTTTATCATACCAACGTACTCTGTACATGCATGGTGGACATGAAAAGGTCCTAGTGGAGCATGACCTCAGCTTTGTCCAAATATTGGAGAACATATACGTTTGGCAAGATGGTATACTCAAAGCATCATGCATGGTGGGCAAATCCTTGAGTTTGATGGTCGGCTAATCCTCTTGTGACCTTGGTTACAGATCCATGCAAGGGAATCACAACGATTGGTCAGGATTACTTCAGTGGCCCCACGTGTAGAGATTTCGTCGTTTGTATGCTGGAAGAATCTGTGCCCCTCAATTGTCCCTCTGGAATGTCCTTCAATTCTGTCGAAAAAAAGTGTTCTCCAGATCCCAACTGTACCGCTTAGTCTGTCTGAAGCTGTTGATCAAAGATGTTATTAAGACTTGACATGTACATCATATTGTCTTAGTGATGAACGATAAAATTTCTTTTATTATGTGGACAACATTGCAGACCAAAATCGTTGACCTACTTATTGCTGTAGTAGGACAATAAAAACCATTAAAACCTTTGTGGAAACAACCGGAACTTATTAATGGTTTCAAAGTATTACGTTATTTACAATAACTGTTTGCTAATGACATAACAGTAATTACGGTTGTGTCATATTATTCTTGCTTTTATGGAGCAAGTCACAAGTCCACATACTTGTATTAATTACAAAGAGTATATAATTCATAAATGTAACAATATGATTAAATACGGTAAAATTGGAAATTATCATGGTTGATAAAGGTGAATTTAAAGGCGGCTGTAGTAAAGTATTCAACCAAGACAATATCCATTATGAATAATGTTTCACCCGTTACGGAGGCACACAACAAGAACTCACCTTATTCTCTGAAAATGACATTTAAACCCAGATCTTATTGGACTTATGTGATACTATGTGTGCTGTAGCCACGTATATATTTACTTCATAACAAATATTTTAATTATGGAAAGTTAATATGCTAAATATCTACAAAGTTTTTAGCTATGAGTGAAAAGTGTTAACCGAACAGAATAAAAGATTGTATACAAAGAGTGTGAATCAATTTCTTTTATATTCATTTGTATCATAACCAAGTGTTAATAAAATATTTTTTAGAAAATTGTATGTTTCACCTTGAGCAACAATGAGCACTGTAAACATTCAATATAATTGATAACATCACGAAATCGGATTTTACAAAATTAATGGTGATAAGCATTTCATTTTGCTATTTAGATATATATGTTTTCTTTGTGGAAAAACCTTGTTTCTGTCAACAAAAGTGTATATCACAGGAAGTTGCTAAAGTACAATACTGTGTCTAGCATCAACTTTACAACTGTCTTCACTGTACAATGCTAACACAAAGATAAGGCTCTCACTAATACATTTTTGAAGCAGTGGGCTCAAATCAATCTGTGAACATTCCTTTCAATGGTTTAAGCAACGTTTAACATCAAATAAATGGTTAAATTGATGGTGTTACTTGCTAATAATAGAAAGCCATAGATCAAGGATGATTTAATGTTAGGAGCAGCGGATGAGAGGTCAAAGGTGACCTTGTGTTGGTGATAACAGACCACAGGTCATTGATGCTAATTTTTAACAAACAGCAGAGCAGAGGTCAAAGGTAACCAAGTGTTGGTCATAGAAGACCAGAAGGATGACCACATGTTAATATCAATTACAGAATCTTACTACATGTAGTAGTGCAGAGCAGCAATATGTCAGTACATGTAATACCAGACTAGAGGTCAAGTATATTATTTAAATTTGATGGTAAATACGTTATCTTAAATGTGCATTACCATATCTAGCATTGTTTACTTTTAACTATAACATGTTTCTATTTCACTTTGCAGACATGACCACGCCCTCAACTCCGACTTCGGTAGGGAGCATGACAACACCCCAAATTTACACTGACCCGTGTAAACCTGGTCGACACAATGAGTACTTCCCCGTCCCTGGGGATTGTCATAGCTTCTATGTGTGTTCCTTTGGGTCAACATACATGTTTCCCTGTCCCGGATCCACAGTGTTCTTTGTTAGCAAAAACATATGTGATAATAATGATGGAACGATAATATGTTAGTCCAGTTGATTGTAAAGTTTAATTTACTTATGTTCATATATTATGATGGCATTGTAAATGTCCATTCATATTTTAATTGCAATATCTTCAAATCTACTAATCTTGGTTTTGTAGTAACATTAAAATGTTAAAATATTATATTTCATTGTATCTTACAAACGTCAACATTAAAATCAATAATAGTGAACAATGGTTATTAGTAACCTGGTCAGTGTTCATGCATGATCTCAACATTATTTATCTAATATTCAAATATTTAATCTTTATCTAATATGTCTGCTGGAAAATTATTTTTATCACAATAAGTTAAAAGATATATGATATAAGCACTATTCCAGTTTGAGAGTTGAACTTTGACCGAAAGGACATTTCACGCAGTCACGGAAATTAAAACGCACAATAAGTAGCTCACTGTTGTTTTTGTTGTAATGATTTCTATCAATTTATTGCTTTAAAGATAACTTATTTATTAATTGTTGTGATTTGTAATGAATAAGGACATTGCAATGTATTTCTAATATCATTTCGCCCCAACTTATGTTGTAAACAATACAAATGTTTGTACTGAAGAATCAATTCATCCATTTTTGTTGTGGTAGAAAAATGTCAAAAAAACTCCAGAATTTTTTCATTCACATTAGTAGTTTTTAGACCCTACAACAACATGCTAAAGTATTAATGTTTGTAACTTTTGAAGACTAAAATTGGGTAACAAATATGATCTCTTTATAGTAACATGTATGACGTCATTAGAATATTGTTATCATAACTCGATTTAAACAATTAATGTTTAATATACAATTTGCATTCTGATTTCCTATAATTTCTCTCCTTTGTTCCACTCAGATGGAATAGCAAGAAGCTTTACAGCCGACGGGGTGGATAATGACTTCGTAACAATTCCAGTTAATTCCAGTTACGAAATGTATAGCTTTGACAAGATGCAAAATCATGATTATTGATTACTTATGTACGCATGTTTAAAATATTTTGGTGAAAAGTCCACGATTATTGTAACAGTATAAGTATATATCACATAGTATACACAACTATATATAATTGTAACGTGATGTTTATATAGACCGTGAAATATATGTTTGTTCTAATATAAGTGTTATTTATCAATAAAAACGTATGAGGTTTTATTACCATTCAAACATCAGTATTTTTGTACATCTATCATTTAATTGAACTTAATATTTTCCTTTTTGCATTCATACTGTGATTAAGTAATATTTATAACTACTTGTAATATTTGTTGCAATATTATTGCTGTTTATATACAAGGATCATAACTTGGTGAATGTGTACAATCTAAATGAGAGACCCTCCTGAGATTCGCCCTATAGCGATTGTTTGTAAATTATGGTAACAATTGAATCTACTAGTAATCTATTAATGAATTAACTTGGTTGTATACTAATCAAAAACAAAATTAAAATGAGACGTTGATAATTCCGACACATATATCCTTGGATAATGTATGCTGCAAATACCAGAAATATATGAATGAAAATCAAGTCGTCCGAATTGCCACAGTTCTCTTACATGTTTTCCGTTAAGCATATACAGTTGGACCACGTCATCTTTAAGTCGGCAGGAGAGAATTTTGAGTTTATCTGAGTATTTGTAATAAGTAAACTAGAATGTTTGTGTGTGTGAAGTTTGGCCTGGGCAGATGATATACTTCAAATTATACAGGGTCTTCAGTTATAAGAGTTTGAGTTAATGAGATCCAACTGTATACGGTATTATAAAACTCAATGTTACGTTTATTTGTATAAAATACAAATTAGCTCACAGCTACTACAGACAATGAACTATTTTTGTATGATAACATGTGTACATGTCTACAAGAAATAAAAGAAATTTGATGATAATTGCTGGTTTCTTTGTTTTACAATGACGAAATGTGATGGGTGATTGATATTTTTTACAGACGGTAGCTATCGTCTGTCTGGGAAATAATGGAGGATGCAGATGCAGTTTCATTATCATCTTTCTGTCTGAGAAATAATGGAGGATGCAGATGCAGTTTCATTATCATCTTTCTGTCTGAGAAATAATGGAGGATGCAGATGCAGTTTCACTATCATCTTTCTGTCTGAGAAATAATGGAGGATGCAGATGCAGTTTCATTATCATCTTTCTGTCTGAGAAATAATGGAGGATGCAGATGCAGTTTCATTATCATCTTTCTGTCTGAGAAATAATGGAGGATGCAGATGCAGTTTCACTATCATCTTTCTGTCTGAGAAATAATGGAGGATGCAGATGCAGTTTCATTATCATCTTTCTGTCTGAGAAATAATGGAGGATGCAGATGCAGTTTCATTATCATCTTTCTGTCTGAGAAATAATGGAGGATGCAGATGCAGTTTCACTATCATCTTTCGCCATCCTCGATACTCCAGTGGTTAGATTGCTCTATTCAATCCTGGAACAGTTGGGAGTCCCTCCTTTGAAATCTTAAAGAGAGTAAATCAGTCTGGTTGGTCAGTTTTTTTCTGAAACTTTCTCTAGACCAATCAAATTGCTTTACTTGTGCCTTCAATTTTGCCACAAAATGTTCCAGGTATAGTATAGTATAGTGAGTATAACCCGTGGAGTATCGAAGATGACCTGTCTCTGCATTAAAGGAAATTTTAGCACACTTACAAGAGATCCCAGAGGGATCTTGGCGCCCACCATTTGAGGATCTGTTTTCAGTTCTTGAAGATTTGTTTATTTTTTTTTTGTTTGTTACAGGTGTTGTAAATGTTCATGAACTGGTCTTCATTGAATATACTCAATGATGGCACAAGATATTTTTATTAAGCACCTATCATTTGAAAAAGATCCCAAAGTATTATTAGATAGCAGTCAGTTACAGGTGGATAATGGACAATATGCTTGTGCTGTATTACTGTCGACATCCAAGATGGCTGCCTGTGGGCCACCTTGGTTTCAAATCAGTCCAAAAACGGTACAATGCACAACTAGGGACCAAGGGAAACCAATATCTATGAAATATCAGAAGGATCCATCCAGTACTTCCACAGATATAGCAGTAACAAGATTTTACTCTCAAAATCCAAGATGGCTGCCTGTCAGCCATCTTGATTTCGGATCAGTCCAAAAAGGTATAATGCACAACTTGGAACCAAAGGGAACCTGCATATGAAATTTGAGAAAGATCCATCCAGTACTTTCCAAGAAATAGCAGTAACAACCTTTTACTTCCAAAACCCAAGATGGCTGCCTGTCGGCCATCTTGAATTCGAATAAGTCCAAAAAAGGTACAATGCACAACTAGGGACCAAGGGGAAACTGCATATGAAATTTGAGAAAGATCCATCCAGTACTTTCCAAGAAATAGTGGTAACAAACTTTTACTTCCAAAATCCAAGATGGCCACCTGTCGGCCATCTTGAATTCGAATCAGTCCAAAAAAGGTACAATGCACAACTAGGGACCAAAGGGTACCTGCATATGAAATTTGAGAAAGATCCATCCAGTACTTTTCCAGAAATAGCGGTAACAAGAATTGTTTACGGACGGACAGACGGACGGACCACGGACGCAGGGCGATTTGAATAACCCACCATCTATTAGATAGATGGTGGGCTAAAAATGCGGTAAGGATTGTTTGGAAATTCAGAAATTAAGATCAATATTCAATTAAAATTGAACAATCAGGACTGTTTTGGAAACTTCAATTTTCATACTGCCGAAACCAGTCTATTTTTCATACTTAAAAGTTGGCCATTTTTTCCAAGAATCCTCCTTTTGAAAGATCTGTGGTCAATTTTTAAGCAAGTATGAAAAATAGACTGGTTCTAGAAGTATGAAGATTGAAGTGTCCAAAACAGTACTTTTCTCAAAAGTAATGGCTTTTTAAATGATTTTGGCTGCATTTTTCAACATAAAAGAAACGTTAAATTCCTATATATGTTGACCCCACCTTTTCAAAGTTTATCTTTTATATTAATTCTGTGAAAGATAGAAAAATAAACACTTCTTGTTATATGTATGTTAAGATAAACAATTAATACAAATTTATAGCTAATTTTACCATGTCAAAAGTTGTTACAAATTGCACTGAGGTGCAAAGTTACATTAAAACAATTTGGAATAACTTCTAAAATGTCTAATTAGTTTGTCAGATGTATAAATGTTGGTCAACAAATGAATACTTCTCAGGCATGAAATATTGAATACTTTCAAATACTGTTTGGAAATTCTTATGAGTTGTTACATATACCAACATCAATTAGCCTCAGTACTTGCTGATATATATCGTATCATACCAGTAATTCTAGAAAAAAATGGATACAAGACAAAGCAAATATCTGCTATCAATATGAGGTAACTAATGTGCCTATATTAACCAATGTGCATATATATTAGTCAGTTGAGGCTCACCGTGTGTGTCTGCAGAAAAATAGTCTGAATATGTACTGGTAGTGTAACATTTAAAATACCTAACACAGTAACATAAATACATCATTTATTATTAAAAATTAAAACCCAGGTATGTACATTATTACAAAACACCATCTCAGCAGTCTTCTGAAAATTATCATTCTTTTTTCAAATCTACGTGTACAAGCAACCTTATAACATTAGAGCTCAAATAACAGTTTGGATAAGTTTCAATTTAATTTCAAATTTTGGAGAAATTATTGTTATTTTTTTAACAGTAATTAAAGTAATTAAAGACTAGTGTTTTGGTATATTATATTAAATCTTACTATTTTTCGTGACACTATCTTGTTCAGCTTTTTTTTAATCAACACCAAAACAGCATGGTACTAGTCTTAATAAGGATTATCAATGTAACTACGAACACAAATCATCACATAAGATATTCGGTGCAAAACATGGTATTTGTGTGATAAATACTAAGTCAGTATGAAAGGTAAGTGGTTGGTTTATCTTCAGGGCGATACCTGACTGACTTGAGTGTATCGCTCGTCATGAATCCATCACCTATCACATCAAACATGTACTTATCTACAATAACATATTCAGCAGCGTGTCACAGAATCACATTTCAATACACATCATGGCATTAATATCATTGTAGTTTGTAATTGTGACTAATCTTCTATAAATATCTCACTGACTACTGATTAAATGAATCCTGACTTTACCAACACCTCCTTTTTGATATCCTGATATATGTCACAAGGCTATATACATTATACTGTAGTGTGTACCACAAGTTTCTGTCTAATGCCTAATAATGTTGATAAAGACAGGCTCCACAGCTTTCTGTGGATGTATGTGTTACACCACTGGTTATAATAGTAGATATTTTTGTTGATATTGATGGCAGTTCTCCGTACACAGTCTAATTCTTACTCTCTGTTTGAAGTGGAAACCTTTCATTAATGACATCAAACATCTTTACAAAAGTATCAGTTTCTTGGGCTCCAGAGAACACCTGTTTCCCGTTAAAGTAGAATGTGGGAACACCTGGAACAGAATGATCTCAATGACATATGATAGATAACAATAAGGATATGTAAAGTAATGATTCAGTTAATATTTAATCAAGACCATATTAACAGAATATTTGTTCCAATAGCTTAAACATGTGAAAATATTCTTTGATTTAACCTGATTGTTCCAAATTTCCAATTTTTCTATCACTTACTAAGTACATTGCACACCATTCACTGTCTCTGTATTGAGATTGGTATATCATGACATTTACCTATACTAATGTTATAGTAACATGTAAATACAGTAAAATTTCTCTTCTTTCCATCACTGGAATACCATCTATCTCTCTAACTGATTACTTGGTCCTATCTGCGTTCCTGTATATATACATCTGTTATCTAACCTAGGATTAATGGAACAGTTATTCCTATAATATCCTTCATTCCTCCAACTGATACTTATTTTTTTCATAATTCGTGAAAGATCGTTAATGCAGTGTAACAATGACAGTGATAGATGTTAATTAACACACTGTATTAATGATATATCACTAATTATCACTTTGACCTGCTGTTATTAATCATTACATGAATGACAGGATTAGTTACCTGATATCCCTTGTGATGACCATTGTGTAGCTGTTGTGAAAACCTTACGCAGGGTGTCTTTGTCATTCAAGTAAGAGCTAACCTCTGACCTGTCTAATCCAGCTTCATCAGCCACACCCAACAGTGTCTCCTCCCCCAGGACATCTCCATCAGTGAAGTATTTCTGTAACACAGAGTGTTATATACCAATATCACAGAGATTTTCTTCACTGCTTTCACTGTATGTGCCAAACTAGTCTTCTTGTCCTATCCACAAGGTTAATACTTGGAACCTTCAATTTTGCCATGAAATGATTCTGGGGTGCAGAGCGAAGTGATTGTAACCGCGATGTATCGAGAACAGAGTAATCAAAGCCAGGTTTAAGAAGTTAAATTTGAAGTACCCTTATCTATTTCAACACTAACACAGCCATAAGTACATACATTATATAAAAAGCAGTAGACTATTTCTTTCCATCACAATCTCCATCAAAATTAAAATTATCCCGTGTTCTCAACTCTAACGCATGTAAATCATCTGTATAATCTAGCTTTGAAAATGTCAAACCTTGAAAAGTTTTTCTGCAACATCATTCTGATAGATGCCACCGTTTTTGTCTTTGGCATACTCCAGCAAGGCATGAGGTTTCAGTGTACTAGGGAATATTGGGCTCTTATTAGCAAAAATCAGTCCTACAGCTGCACCAGCATTTATCAGGTGTTGCAGTCTGAAAAATAAAGATTTATAATATGTTAAAAACTTTAAACCATTACCAGTTTATGCAGGTTTGGAACATCCTTAGATCTGGACTTGCCAGAGTTAGTAACTCCAACACATCTGCAGCTTACACAGGATAAAACTTCTCTCAACTACTTCTCATTGGTGTACAGGAATGTTATAAGGCATGTGTGTGTGCTTTTTTGTTAATAATTGAAGACAATAGCATTTTCTCATTTATAGACCAAGATATTTATATGATAAACTACATGTAAAGCAAAAATTTCAAAAATATGTTGTCTACTTTTTACACAAATTCATAGACAAAACCACTATTCAATCCTGATATTGGCGTCCTAGGAAACCAGTGGTCAGAAAAGCACTGGATTACACAATGTAATGTTTTAATTGTAAACAATTTAATTAGACAACACATAATTCATTTATTGTTACAAATGTAATTTATGCAGTGCATGTCTTGATCAGTTACTGCGAATATGCGATCTTTGGAAGTTATTTCAAAAAGCATATTAAGACTTAACAGTACACCAATGTGTCTCAGTTCAAGGGACACAATGAGAGGATACACCTTAGGATACCTTAGGATCTTCTATGTTGGAGTTTCAGTGCTACAGGTACCTCGAAAGTTCCGGGCTGTACCCAACCTGTTACTTGTAATGATGCAATAGACGTTGTTTTGATTCCAGAAGATTAAAAATAAATAACCATGACTGACAAAGTACCTTGGGTTGGAGGGATCCATATAGGCGGCCGGTTTTGGCCTACCTTCAGGAGGGGTGTCGGGTCGGAGGAAAAACGGTTCCCAGCGGATGGTAAATTCATACTTGTCTTTCAGAAGTTCCATCGCTTGCTCCATTTTTCTCTTTCCGACCCAACACCATGGTCAGATGATGTCACTAACTACATCGACCCGAATCCTCGCCTTTGTAATCGCTGCCATCTTCAGATTTCCTCC
The DNA here is from genome assembly GCF_031769215.1 of Ylistrum balloti. Taxonomy (NCBI): domain Eukaryota; kingdom Metazoa; phylum Mollusca; class Bivalvia; order Pectinida; family Pectinidae; genus Ylistrum; species Ylistrum balloti. Next base: position 75,621 of record NW_026782744.1, on the reverse strand, counting down.
TTGTCAATCTCAGCTCTGAATCGAAAGTAGAGCTTATCTTTATACTGCCGGAAGTCCTATTTATTGACCGCGACACTCGTGATGGGGAACTTACTAAAACATGGAATAGTCGCGCCGGATAATGTGACGAAATTTGATCTTGTGATTCAATGCATAGTGTAATAAACACATAACTCAGATATTTAAAATCGAATAAGATATTTGTAATGCTGTCAGTCCTTATTACTTTCCTGAAAATAAGGTTATTTTTGTGACATAAAGAACTACCATAAAACTCAATGACAACCCCAAAACACCACAAAACACTTCTAAAATTCACCAAAACGTCCTAAAACAGTCGATAACTACGCAATCACCCAAATCCTTCTTCCCACATATATCCTGGTTGCCATGTCCCGATGATGATGATGATGATGATGATGATGATGATGATGATGATGATGATGATGATGATGATGATGGAGAGGAGATAAGTTGTCACTGCCGTTTCCGAATATATGTTTATGCCGTGTTTATTACAATATTGTCACTCTACAGAATGTAATCCTACCAAAGTCAGAAAGTTTGTAGTTACTATGTGTGCTTTGCCTTATATCAGTTCATACTCTTATTTGTGTTATCCGATTGTCATTTTGGTAAGACTTCTTTTTGGCACTCTCATGTCAAAGATCTTAATATCAAACTTCAAATATCTTACTTGCCAATATTCTCACCCCTTTAGATAAACCTGTATAAGTCACTTTGAAATCCAAGTGGTGGTGCAAAAGGAATTTTTCCTATTAATTTTAAAGACATTATTTATTAAAGGGCCGGTTTCCAAAACGGCCCCTTCTCTGATTCAAATTTCCTGTTGGTGGTGCATTGCCCATGCCGTTGTGGTCACAAATCTATAAAGTATAAAGATTTAGGTCACTTGGTTTGTTTTTTTATGGCTCCTCAACGTTGTACCTTTCAGAAGCTTTCTAAGTCTTGATAAAATGTGCATGTTATGTAAAATGTTAATGAAAATCTAATCAAATGATAGTCACCGTAAAGAATACATTCATGGCATGATTGTGACAAAAAAATCATGTTTCCATTGCGCCATTTGGCTGTTTTATGGAAGAAACAATCTCAAAAATGCCATTTTCGATGATAACATTTTAGACACAAAAACTGTGTTTTTTAGAGAATACACCCTTTTATGGGCGTTGGATGCAAACCAATTTTTATCCTATTAAATAGTACGTAATATGCTATTGATGAGAGGAAAAATCATCAAAATGTAAGTGGTGGAACATTTTCAAATGTTGGGTTGAATTAGCCTATGGTTGAATTGCCGATTTTCGACTTTCTTTAGATAATTAACAAAAAAACGAGAGTATTTGCTCGGTATGTTGAGAATATGTACACAGATATGAAAAAAAGTGAGAGAAACACTTTTTCATAAAAAAAATCCAAGATGGCTACTTCACAAGTCCCCGTGGTTGAAGACATTGGCTGACAAATAGACAGAACAACAAACAAAACGTGTTCCTTATGATTTTGGTTGGTTTTCGCATTTACGGGAGTGTTCATAGCTACGGGTGATTGTATAATACCTATATTTATAAGTTTGGTTAGTCACATGGTAACGGGGATCTTCCATATCGAGCCCCAAACATACTTTCGACATATGCACGTTGTTGCCGCATGGAAAACTATTTCAAGTTTTGTCGGAATTTCTTTACCTGTGGTTGTAATGGTCGAGGGTTTTCCAGCGTCCTGTAATACCCAAGGTAGTACAAGATACTGGAGATGTGCGCACACATTCCCATCGTTCTCTCTCCAACTGGGCACTGGCAGTAGTAGTCCTTTATTGGGGCCTCAACATCGGGTGAAACAGTGAACCGTATCCAAACGTTATATTTCGTTTGGCTTTTGTGTCGAGAATGTATTTGACATCGGAGAAGGTCTGGGGAGTGCTGGTAAAGCCACACCTCATAGTCTCCGTCATCACTTAAATGTTCGGCGATGTAACCAGGAGCCAGAGATATCTGATACGTTCCACACGTAATGGTTCTCAAGTAATCAAGATCGAGACGGGGAAACAGTACGGAAGATGCATCCATCTTGACAAACTTGGACCTTGCCCGTCTAGATAGATCCGGATCTATCTTGACTCTCTGAGCTAAACCATTCGGTGTTGTCAAACGGTCCTTCATACATTCAGCCATTAGCCTATCTTTGGCATCTCTCTCTGGAGATCTCTGGTAGATCGGTCCTCTAATACAATTCAGACAGGCTGTGACGGTTCGAAGCAAAGCCTCAATAACATTGATAAAGCTGTTAGACAACAATTGCGTTCGGAAGAACGTCCAGTGTTTCAGACGAACATGATAGGATTCCACAATCCACCTCGATTTGGCGATAGTTCTGTCAAGATTTGCTTGGACGTCAGAATGTTGACTTTGACCGGGTTTCAGGTATGACGGCATGCTAGCATTGAGGCCAGAGGCTTCGAGAACTTGTAGGACATCTCTAAAACCTCGGTCAACGACAACGTTGTCGTCTGGTTGTAGCCAAGTAACTAGCTGGTAAGGCGATGCTCATGAATTTGACATAGTTTCTCTTCTTCTGGCCACAGTAGGACATTCTCTGGAGCTTGTGGTCGGAGCTTTTCTGGATATAAATATAAGTGCCATCTAATATGGCAGTGGCTTTATCTCCAAAAAATGCTTCTGAAAAGACAGTATTGTGCCCGAGCAATTGTTCTCTTGTCAAGTGATCCGGACCTAGAAATTGTGGGACTATCGATGTGTCTAATGCCTGTACTATGGAGTGGAAAGTTTTGGACACACTTGACTTGGAAATTCCAAAAAGAGAAGAACACTGACTCCAGGAAATGTCGGTTTTCAGTTTTACCAAGAACAGTAATAGAGCATCGTGGTATATATACCAGATGAAAGATATGGGGAACAGTGCGAGTGGATTTCGAGGAACTGATCTTTGGACCAACCTGTCCAGGCCATGCATGCCGAGTCATCAAGAGAAGAAAAGCTTATTGTAAACGCAGACTGGTTCTGTGAAAGGACGTGTGACACCTCTAGGAGGTCATTAATGATTTCGGACAATTTTGATGGTAACTGAGATTCCAAGGAACCTCTACCATCAAGGACAACCTCTGTAGACGGATCTGAGTCGTTACCAATAAGGTGAATGGAGCAGACGCGGGATGAGGTGGGACACCACAGTTTGTGTGAATAGATCAGGTGATGTCTTGCACGTTTTGGTAAGACTGATGATTTTGTTCCATTTTTTGGAAAGGTAACAAGACAGAGACAGCATTTTTTGTGTGAATATGATCCATTCAAAAGATCATGAAGGGTCAGCAACGGCAGGATATGGGACGGGGAGTCGTCTTCTTCCTCTATTTCCTGGTTCTGCTCGGGTTCAGGTTCAGGCTGATTTTTGTTCCGAAGATACTTCATGTAGCACTTCTGGCAAATAAATGCTCGTTCCTTTGCTGACATCAATCCTTGTTGCACCAGCGTATCTAGGAGTCATTTATATTGTGGACTATTTACATTGCGTGCACTTCTGTTCTTATTGCCACTACGTTTCTTGAAGTATACTTGACACTCTTCTCCAACACATTTACCCTCCATCTTGAAACAATAACGATTGGTTTATGAAGCGTCGATAAAGTAACAAAAAAGCAAGCCACCGATGATTGCTGTAAACAGCTAATACTTAGTAGTTTGGTACAATTATGCGAAAATGTGTGATAAATAACGAACAACTAATTACACAAAATAACAAGACAATATAATAAATCACATTCAATACCTCCTAGAAGCGCAGAATTGATTGATTACTTAGAATAAAATAAAGTATTTCATATGGATAATCTATCTATTCGATGTGGCGTGGTCGGCAGGCACAAAGAAAGTGAGACAAGTCAGGGCCCCAACCCTGACAGAGCCACAACGCTTTGGAGATGGGACAATAAAACCAGGAAATTGAGACAAGAATAGCTAGAGTCGAGTGAATGATTTCGTAAACGTATAGACAAAGACAAGAAGATACGAATAAATGTACAAGGCCACACGATCAGAAAATTCAGAAGAGGACAGCTTGAGACAGAACAGTATTCATGTATCAGGGTGTCCTCAGTGTAAATCTTTATATCGATACTATTTATTTAGTCATTACACATCATAAAACTGTCATGAAAATATCCGCTCTGATATTCAATATAAAAGTTTGTATATAATAAGCTATATAATAGGGTTTCAGACAAGGTTATTACTCATTTCCCCTTTTCTTTCAATTTACAACCACATTCAGGCGGCGATATGAGAACGTTCCACCACATGGAATTAGTTGATTTGGTACACATATGAAACAAGTAAAACTCTATCCGATTTTCTGATGGAAATTTGCATCCAAAACTATATAATGGGAGAAAATTGCAAATTTATGGCATTTTTCTTCATAATTGTGTCTCTGCAAGTGCATTTTCATCCGAGAATATTTTTTTTTATGTTTTATGAATAAACACGATGGTTTGGAAATATTTTCAAAAGAAATTTATACTATGTTGCGAATTACAATTTCGAGATAACCTTCTTTTATTTACGAACTTATGTCTTTGATGCTGAAATTGACAACTTTATAAAATACATTTTCACTGAAATTATGAAATCTGGGTGTCGGAAAGATGTAAAATTATTTTTCGGAAAAGAAAAAAACAGTAGTTGAGCTAAATAAGAAATTATACGGGGGCAGGCTCCTATGGAGAATTAACATTACTGGAAACAGGCCCTTTATGTAATTTTGCAGGGGTTATCTCCCCTCCAAAACAATATCGGGAGCAGTAATTTCACAAGGGTATATCTTCTTACCATATATATCGTTATATAATTGTTATTTTAGTCTTCTATGTGTTGTTTGAGTTTATCATTGAGTAGTTCTGGGGGTTTTCAAGTGTTTCTGGGTAAATTGTTCCGCCTTTATTTTTAGGGGTGCATTAATGACAGGAACACTTAAGACCAATATTTTTTACTGGTACGTAGTATGCGATATAGGGATCATATTCTGTTATCTTTTTGTCTTTAAGAATGCTCAAGTTTTTTTCTCTCTTAAAACATATATGGAGCTTCCTGCACTCAAAGGCCTATCAGACGGCAGCTACCTGCACTCAAAGGCCCTATCAGAAGGCAGCTACCTGCACTCAAAGGCCTATCAGAAGGCAGCTTCCTGCAATCAAAGGCCCTATCAGAAGGCAGCTACCTGCACTCAAAGGCCCTATCAGAAGGCAGCTACCTGCAATCAAAGGCCCTATCAGAAGGCAGCTTCCTGCAATCAAAGGCCTATCAGACGGCAGCTCCCTGTACTCAAAGGCCTATCAGACGGCAGCTTCCTGCGATCAAAGGCCCTATCAGAAGGCAGCTTCCTGCAATCAAAGGCCCTATCAGAAGGCAGCTTCCTGCAATCAAAGGCCCTATCAGAAGGCATCTAACTGCACTCAAAGGCCTATCAGACGGCAGCTCCCGGCAATCAAAGGCCTATCAGAAAGCAGCTTCCTGCAATCAAAGGTCCTATCAGAAGGCAGTTTGTCATTAACAAATTAATAGCATGTTTGGAGTTGTCAAGTGATGCAATAAATATCACAGTTAAGCACCTTTCAGTAAAACGACTGTTGGGATGCCATTTGGAAAATTTGTTTGAAATGCATCATAAATAACACCCAGTCTGATATAACACTACGATATGGAGACATGTATTCAATAACATTAACAATTGTATGCAAAGTTGTTCTATTTGAACATTTTTTTTATGGAATAGGTAATTATTTCTAGGAAGGTAAGCATTGATAGGATCGAATAACAAACAATAGAATGAACTTTATAGTGTGTCCTTCAGTCAATACTATTGTTGACTTGTGTTACAAAATCGGGCTCCATTTAGGTGCTGTGAAGAAGCCTAAAAGATTAATTTTAAGTTATTTCATAAGTTAAACAATTATAAGAACAGTAGCTTGATGGTCTTCCTTTGAACAAGTCCCACTATTTTGAAGGCTGATGAATTGCAGCTTGGTGGTCTGTCTTTGGACAGCTGCACTAAATTGGTCCACAATAAAAGTTCAGTCTTGAACAAGTTGGGAGCCAGTAAAGACCTTGAGTAAAAATCTCGAGCAAACATCATGACAGAGTTAGGGACATTAGTATTAGGTCATCAGGTTTTGCTGCATTGGGACACAGCTGTATTTAGGGATAAAAAGGGGTGGAGTTTAGAGTGAAGGGGAGAGCCCTACTGGACAGGACATGTAACAACAATAGCTAGACAAAACCATTCAATGAAATAAACTCACGAAACCATCAGTCATTGTTACACCTTGTGTTACACTTGATTATTAATAATAAAAAAATTTTTTGACCATCAAATGTGTAGAACAAACACAAGGAGTGTTATGCATACAATTTACATTACTTAACAATTTCTTCAATTTTCACAAATAAACAAACATATCCAACATCTTCATGTACTTTTTTATTTTTCTTAAAACATAACAAAATCCAGACACATTTAAAAAAAAGTATTCTTTTCATTCACATGTTTTATCACAAAGTTATGACATGTTTAAAAGCATTGACATCATCCATACCACATTGTAACACAGAGCACACTTTCACTTTATAATGCTTTCATGGAATTTTGAATTTAGAAAGTTGTGTCACAGTAATCCATATTCTAAATTCCCAGATTTGAAAAACAAAAATAAGTTACATACAAAGTGCAATTTTTCTTTCTGATAAATTTTTAAGAAATTGCAGAAAAAAAGGTTATTTTTTCTGTAAGACAATCAGTCTGAGCATTGCTGTCTAAAATCTGTTGAAATGTGGTTACTACAGATATGCTACATTAGAAGTCTGAATATTTGGAAACTTATCATTTTATCACAGTGATAACATTGATAATATACCCCAAGGACATCATAAACATTTCAGTCCAGTTTGGCTGAATATGATAATAATACAGTGATTTTCAGAGGTCATTTACTATCCTGAGGTAACGATGAACATCATTTCTATAAAGCACTTGAATCTGCGACTTCTAAAGCTTGTTGTAAACGGTACACAGTCTGTCTCTTTCCCAAAGCAAACATTACTTCACTGACCTTTGGTCCTTCCTGTGAAATATAATCAGAACCAATAATGGGTAGGAATCAAAACTAGAATATGTTTATGTTTTTAAACACAAGGAAAGTAACTCCACACTTCATAACATACTGTGAGAATGTCAAGTCTTCTCATTTATATACGACCTGTGTTTACTTAATTTTTCATGCTTGATTGCATAATATAAGAACACAGAACCTCAATTTGTTTATAATACAACTGACTTTAGTGAGGATACATCGTAGCAATGCCATACAATAGCAAAACTTAAAGTAATGAAAGACACAGACAGGATCATACTTAATTTGGCAGTCAAATTCTAGCACATTATCTCATTTTGGCAAACCAATGTAATGATGCCTATGCACATCTACAATGATTGCTATATTAACATCATACTTTAACTGCTGATTAGTACAATTATATTTATCACACTTTCAGGGATAAAAGCACTTTTATTAGATTGTTGCTGAAACATGATGTTTACAATATATATGGCATCTGTATTGTCAGTAAAATTACCACATTTTCAAGTCAAAATGGAAATGTCATGCAAAAGTGTTGCAACAAATATTTGTTTTTTGTGATGAATGGTAAAGAAAATAAACTATAATCTTATCTGATATTACAGCCCATTATCAATGGGTATTATTTAGGAGACTTTTTTCCTAGTCATAAGAGAATGAATGTTCTTCCTAGAAAGCATTTCCTTAGACACTGCTATAATAGTAATTGTTAACGGAATAGAAAACCTAAAATGATTTTACATTGTATTTTTAATGACATAATTATTGCCCTCAAAGTGTATCAAGAAGTGTAAAATTGATATGTCAGAAATGAAATATTTGATGTGAAAGAAAAAATTACGCTTACCAGTGTTGAGGACAGAACATATCTCAGTATAGGCATTAACATCTTCAGAGAAATTTTTGCAGTCTTGGCTTTTTTGGTTATAGCTGAATGAATGATATCTACTTCAAATAGTTCCACTGTATTAACAACATCCAAGGCAAGCTTTAAAAATGCACAATTATCCACTCCAGTCTTTTCTAAGAAAGCAGAAATATCAGATTTGTCAGGCACTTCCCACAGAAATATAAAATCTTCATTCAGGAGTTCTTCAGGCCTTGTAATTCTTTCCTGGAAATAAATTAATCAGGATTACAGATAACAAAAAGGGAAGTAATCTGCAAAGAGAATAACTCAGAGAGAGAGAGGATTCATCAGCAAGAGGCGGAGAGGGGTGAGTGGAGGTTAGGGGGTGGCTGGAAGATGCAACTTAAAAGGGGGAGATCACGGAAAAGGAAAATCAGTAAGAAGGGAAAGCAATCAGGATAATCAGTAAGGGGGGTAATCAGTAAGGGAGATAATCAGTAAGGGGGGTAATCAGTAAGGGAGATAATCAGTAAGGGGGGTAATTAGTAAGGAGGGTAATCAGTAAGGGGGGGTAATCAGTAAGGGTGGGTAATCAGTAAGGAGGGTAATCAGTAAGTGGGGGGTAATCAGTAAGGGTGAGTAATCAGTAAGGAGAGTAATCAGTAAGGGAGGGTAATCAATAAGGGAGATAATCATTAAGGGGAAAATCGGTAAGGAGGATAATCAGTAAGGGGGGGGGGGTAATCAGTAAGGGGGGGGGGGGTAATCAGTAAGGAGGGTAATCAGTAAGGGGGGTAATCAGGGGTAAGGAGGATAATCAGGGGGGGTAATCAGTAAGATTTAGGGGGGTAATCAGTAAGGGGGGATAATCAGGAGGGTAATCAGTAAGGGGGGGGGGGGGTAATCAGTAATCAGTAAGGAGGATAATCAGTAAGGGGGGTAATCAGTAAGGGGGGTAATCAGTAAGGAGGATAATCAGCAAGGGGGGTAATCAGTAAGATTTAGGGGGGTAATCAGTAAGGGGGGATAATCAGTAAGGGGGGTAATCAGTAAGGAGGATAATCAGCAAGGGGGGTAATCAGTAAGATTTAGGGGGGTAATCAGTAAGGGGGGGTAATCAGTAAGGGGGATAATCAGTAAGGAGGATAATCAGTAAGGGGGTTATCAGTTAGGGGGGTAATCAGTAAGGATGATAATCAGTAAGGGGGGTAATCAGTATGGGGGATAACCAGTAAGGGGGGGTAATCAGTAAAGGGGGGGGGGTAATCAGTAAGGGGAATAATCAGTAAGGAGGATAATCAGTAAGGGGGGTAATCAGTAAGGGGGGTAATCAGTAAGAATGATAATCAGTAAAGGGGGTAATCAGTAAGGGGAATAATTAGTAAGGAAGATAATCAGTAAGGGGGATAATCAGTAAGGGGATAATCAGTAAAGGGGGGGGGGTAATCAGTAAGGGGAATAATCAGTAAGGAGGATAATCAGTAAGGGGGGTAATCAGTAAGGGGGGTAATCAGTAAGGGGGGTAATCAGTAAGAATGATAATCAGTAAAGGGGGTAATCAGTAAGGGGAATAATCAGTAAGGGGGGTAATCAGTAAGGGGGATAATCAGTAAAGGGGGATAATCAGTAAGGGGGGTAATCAGTAAGATAAACAGTAGCATTGAATAAGCATGAAACATGAGTCAATAAGGGAAAGGTAATGAGTGTGGTAAAATTGATATTGGAATCAACAATCATGGGCGTGTTTATATCACTTAAGATTTAGTGACAGAATTGATTCAGCCGATAAAATTATACGATAAGAACAAAGCAAACAGTTAACAAGGGTTGTTCATAGTGCTCCTCGCCATGATGCAACTCTCACAGAAATGGTTCTGCAGAACCTCTTCAAACTCTTGACATTTAGACTTTAAAAAGTTGTGATAGGGATACATACCTTCAGGCATTGGCCAGGACCCTTTTGATATATGTATGAGTAATATGAAGTTGTTTAAGTTAAACTTACTGGTAAAGCCCATTTCAGTAAAGTTCTGATGTGGTCCTCATTAAAAATAAGTTCTTGATTTTCTTCACTTGATAATCTGAAACAAAATTGGGAACATGATTTCTAGAAATCCTATGAAGGGTTAACATGACGTTTTAAATCAATTTTGCTGTGTCAAGTACTGTCATACACAAAGCTTATATAAAACAATAATGAATGATTTTCTTCTGACAAATCTTAATTTCAAACAAAATCAACTGAATCTGGTTTAAAATTTTTAGATTCAACACAGTGATCAGATATATGAAATGCAACCAAAAATCAAAAACCAGAGTAATGACAAATAGTATACAGAATAGCAACCTTACATAATCCCAATTAAATCATTCACCTCTGTGTTATGAAGTGATCTCCTATCTGAGCTTCGCCAAGTGCTAATTCTATAAAAATATAATCCCATGGGCTGAGACTATAAATTAACATTAAACCAAGGTGTTTGTTTTCCTCTCCCATTTCCTGTCATTTAAATTGTTGTTTAAAGCAACTGTACACATTACTTCACTAATAGCTGATGTAATGTGTGCTGAAATTGTTGATGTTACTTGTAGGGATACAGTTATGTTACATAATGTGATAATGCAGCCTTACTGTTAGTGGTAATGTCAAAGTATTTCAGCTGTCTTTTCAATGTCATGTACCTGTGAAGTATGGGGAAAAGGTTATCTGGGATGTCAGCTAATTTGTATACAATACCTGGTTTTGTAGTGGTCCCTCACTAGTTGTATAGTATACTGGACAAGCTCAGCTTGACCTTCCTTGGTCTCAAACTTTTCCAGTAAATATTTCCTGCTGAGAATATCCAAATTTTGTGGATCTAGGCGGCCAGAATGAGCTGTCACATTCTTCATATCAAACTGTTAACAAAGATTGAATAATGAGGCAGATATAGAACTTGTATATGATAAAGTGAACGTTGGTACCAGTAGTTTCTTCAGTTATAGTTAATTGGTGATAAGCCCATGCTTAGTTTATCTTTTATATATACCTGTATATATAATGGAAGAGCGTGAGATGTATTCACCTGAAGAAGCCGTTACTGATGAAACATGTTGGCCAGAAATCCTCAATAAATCTTAAAACTATCAACCCTGCTTGTTGTGAATACCTCTCACACTCTTCTACTACTTTTGTATTTGGGTAGGACACCCTGCATACTTTAAGGTATTCAAGCTACAGATAAACAGACACCTATCTATCTGAACTTAACTGGTGTTGGCTCTCTCTTCACCTCACTTGTATATATATATATTGAATAAATTACTTCCTTTTTAATTTCTAAGATGCAGAATTCTATTTTTAACTTTTGTAATTATCAAAATATGTTTACCAAAAACTTCAGTAGCACTTGTTATATTTGTGTGAATTGTTAAAAAGAGGATGTACATGTGCCTACATATATGTTTGGAGTATATTTTAATTATTCAATCAAGACAAAGTTCTGAAGAAAAAAGATACATATACAGTATGGCTGGAGTTGGTTTAAAACCAATCATAGATCAATTAATAAACCGATCATCCACTTTGTGTACCGTACATTTGTGTTTACTTTAATCTGTCGTGCTACTAATCCCTCTCTATAATAACTTATTTATAGAGTTGTACCTGTTCTGTACGTGTTTATGATAAATAAAGGCTCTACTGTGTTATTCTTTACCTCTACTGACTAACTGCCCTCACAATGTTTCATTGGTAATGGTTACATTTCATAACTTTGGATTTTTTCAATTATTAGTCTTTCATTCCACCAAGACAGTTAGTGCATGTAGCATGTAACTTTCTAAAATGGGACTCAATACCTCTACTCGTAGACAACTAGTTCACTGTACAGAGATCACTATACCTCTGTTGGTAGACAACTAGTTCACTGTACAGAGATCACTATACCTCTGTTAGTAGACAACTAGTTCACTGTACAGAGATCACTATACCTCTGTTGGTAGACAACTAGTTCACTGTACAGAGATCACTATACCTCTGTTGGTAGACAACTAGTTCACTTTACAGAGATCACTATACCTCTGTTGGTAGACAACTAGTTCACTGTACAGAGATCACTATACCTCTGTTGGTAGACAACTAGTTCACTGTGCAGAGATCACTATACCTCTGTTGGTAGACAACTAGTTCACTGTACAGAGATCACTATACCTCTGTTGGTAGACAACTAGTTCACTGTACAGAGATCACTATACCTCTGTTGGTAGACAACTAGTTCACTTTACAGAGATCACTATACCTCTGTTGGTAGACAACTAGTTCACTGTACAGAGATCACTATACCTCTGTTGGTAGACAACTAGTTCACTGTACAGAGATCACTATACCTCTGTTGGTAGACAACTAGTTCACTGTACAGAGATCATTATACCTCTGTTGGTAGACAACTAATTCACTGTACAGAGATCACTATACCTCTGTTGGTAGACAACTAGTTCACTGTACAGAGATCACTATACCTCTGTTGGTAGACAACTAATTCACTGTACAGAGAATATGATAACTCTGATGAAAGACAACTAGTTCATGTAGCATGTTTCTCTAGCTTTGTCATTTAGAGCACTGGCTTATATGCAATCTCAGGTGCTGAATTAAGGTACAAGGTTTGATTCTTCCATCCTGTAGCAGTTTGTGTTCCTCAGGAAGCTGAGAAAAGGACCGGAGCTGTCACGTTTGTGTCTTTAGGCAAGACGCAAAAAACCTAATTGCTCTGGATGGCTGGCAGTGGGTCACCTGTGTGTTAGTCAGTGAAGTAGGAGTTAAATACAACAGGGAGACCTCTCCTCCAATTGGCGCTAACATTTCTTTTCTAACATTATGTAATATCAATACCTTTTGTATGAGCTGGTCCAATGAATAGCACTGGAGGGTGGTGGAAGATGTCCCAAATCCTCCTCCTGTTAAAGTAAGGTAGTTCAACAGCACCTCAGGCAAGTAGCCTTTTTTCTGTAATAGATTAACACAATTAAGGGAGAGATAAATATTAAAACAGACTGAACCTTGTAGACTACATTCAATTTTGTAAATTTGGACAGATCCAAAAACATGTGACCTTGTAATAAGTTCCAAACACAACAAGGAAATTATGATTCAATGCTAATGTGGATATAACTATATATATACAATGAACCGATAATTTCAAAATCTTACATTTATGTCCTCAAACATGTTGTTATTATTCACATTACTGCTATGTAAAACCTCCAGTGTACCATTCAAACCTGTATAAAATATTACCTTAAAATATTCCACAGTGATGTCCCCCTGTCGCTTTGATAACTTTGTTCCATTCCTGTCAACAGAAAACGCTGTGATAGTAACTGCCCTTTATTTTATACACTACCAATACTTTTAATAGCTGCTTAATGCAATCAGTAAGAATAAAAGTGACTCACGCATTCAGTATGAGAGGAAGGTGAGCAAACAAGGGCGGGTCCCAGCCAAAGGCCTGATACAGCACCAGGTGTTTAGGTGTCGAGGACTGCCACTCCTAATGTAATACAAGATAAAAGGATGTACAAATGTATAACTTACAGAAACAGACCAGTAAATTAATCTCATCCTAATTAGTGATTACTTCTTCTTCATTTGTAGGTGTGTCTGATTTTTTGACACTTCAAATCCACTATGTTATTTGGTTTCATTTAAGCAAAGTTTGGACCTATGCAAAGTATCACAATTCATAAAAGCCTGACTGCACATTTTTAAAACCAAATTATTCTTTAACAAGAGGCCTAGTGGTTTTGACAGTCGCCTGAGATAAGCGATATTGAATATAAAGGTCAAAGGGTAAGTAGCTTTCAAGTGTCATGAAAAATAATTGTCAAAATAATGGTAGTAAGCCAGCATCATTAGATGCATACTACCAAATCTGTCATCCTATACACATAATTCAAACAAAGTTATATCTTATTGGAAATAAAACAATGTTATGCTCAAATATTTTCTATAGAAATTATAGTAAAGTTAACCTCCTCCCAAGGAAGAAATGTGAGACCCAGTTCCATCCATGAAGAGCATTTGATTCTACCATACCTGAGTGTTGTGAAGAAGACTTTTGAAATCTGTGTTAATTTGACCCTTTTTGGCCTTGCTTATCAACCCCTGGGGTCCATACAGGATCAATATGTGCCTACCTTCAAGCCGTAATCCTTCACTCATATTTCTAACCAAGTTTGAAATATTTCCAATGGAGATAAAACAACATGCTCAAAAATCTATTTTTACTATATTAACTATAGTAAAATTTACCCCTTCCCCGTGCGGAAATGTGAGATCCTGAAATTCACACTTTTATTAAAACACCTGAAGACATTACCATCCAAGAAAAGCATTTGATTCTATGATATCTGGGTGTTGAGAAGAAATTTTTTGAAATCTGAGTCAATTTGTTCCTTTTTTGCCCTGCCTCTCAGGCCCCTGTAGAGTGGGAATTGTAGAATTCACTTAGTTAATCTAAGGCCAGAGAAGGTTTCTGCAAAGTTTCACTGAAATCAGTTTAGGTGATTTCAAGAAGTTAAAAATGAGACTTTGTCTCAGGTGACCTCAAAATTTTGAATGAAAACAAATAATTTTAATTGACAAACTGCTTCTCATGAAGCACACATCTGTGGCAATCATTGTTATATCTGTGTAGCTTTTAGATTTTTTAAGACCTTTGAACTATTAACCTACTTCTCCTCGTAGAACATGTGAAATCTTCATGTGATGATCATCTACAACGTTAGCAAAATGGTATGTAGGATATCCATCTGCTTTCAGCAGCACCTGGTTTACATAAAAAAGTACATACAATGTTTAATAACAACACATACAATGTTTAATAACAATACATACAATGTTTAATAACAATACATACAATGTTTACTAACAATGCATACAATGTTTAATAACAATACATACAATGTTTAATAACAATACATACAATGTTTAATAACAATACATACAATGTTTAATAACAATACATACAATGTTTAATAACAATACATACAATGTTAAATAAAAAGTCTATTACTTATAGGACAATAAAACTATTGTGTGTAGGAGAGGGAAGTTTAACAACAGAGATGTCTATTACTTATAGGACAATAAAACTATTGTGTGTAGGAGAGGGAAGTTTAACAAGAGAGAAATGTAATACTTATAGGACAATAAAACTATTGTGTGTAGGAGAGGGAAGTTTAACAACAGAGATGTCTAGTACTTATAGGATAATAAAACTATTGTGTGTAGGAGAGGGAAGTTTAACAACAGAGAAATGTATTACTTATAGGACAATAAAACTATTGTGTGTAGAAGAGGGAAGTTTAACAACAGAGATGTCTATTACTTATAGGACAATAAAACTATTGTGTGTAGGAGAGGGAAGTTTAACAACAGAGAAATGTATTACTTATAGGACAATAAAACTATTGTGTGTAGGAGAGGGAAGTTTAACAACAGAGAAATGTAATACTTATAGGACAATATCATTATTGTGTGTAGGAGAGGGAAGTTTAACAACAGAGATGTCTATTACTTATAGGACAATAAAACTATTGTGTGTAGGAGAGGGAAGTTTAACAACAGAGATGTCTAGTACTTATAGGACAATAAAACTATTGTGTGTAGGAGAGGGAAGTTTAACAACAGAGATGTCTATTACTTATAGGACAATAAAACTATTGTGTGTAGGAGAGGGAAGTTTAACAACAGAGAAATGTAATACTTATAGGACAATAAAACTATTGTGTGTAGGAGAGGGAAGTTTAACAACAGAGAAATGTAATACTTATAGGACAATAAAACTATTGTGTGTAGGAGAGGGAAGTTTAACAACAGAGAAATGTATTACTTATAGGACAATAAAACTATTGTGTGTAGGAGAGGGAAGTTTAACAACAGAGAAATGTAATACTTATAGGACAATAAAACTATTGTGTGTAGGAGAGGGAAGTTTAACAACAGAGATGTCTATTACTTATAGGACAATAAAACTATTGTGTGTAGGAGAGGGAAGTTTAACAACAGAGAAATGTAATACTTATAGGACAATAAAACTATTGTGTGTAGGAGAGGGAAGTTTAACAACAGAGAAATGTAATACTTATAGGACAATAAAACTATTGTGTGTAGGAGAGGGAAGTTTAACAACAGAGAAATGTATTACTTATAGGACAATAAAACTATTGTGTGTAGGAGAGGGAAGTTTAACAACAGAGAAATGTAATACTTATAGGACAATAAAACTATTGTGTGTAGGAGAGGGAAGTTTAACAACAGAGATGTCTAGTACTTATAGGACAATAAAACTATTGTGTGTAGGAGAGGGAAGTTTAACAACAGAGAAATGTATTACTTATAGGACAATAAAACTATTGTGTGTAGGAGAGGGAAGTTTAACAACAGAGAAATGTAATACTTATAGGACAATATCATTATTGTGTGTAGGAGAGGGAAGTTTAACAACAGAGATGTCTATTACTTATAGGACAATAAAACTATTGTGTGTAGGAGAGGGAAGTTTAACAACAGAGATGTCTAGTACTTATAGGACAATAAAACTATTGTGTGTAGGAGAGGGAAGTTTAACAACAGAGATGTCTATTACTTATAGGACAATAAAACTATTGTGTGTAGGAGAGGGAAGTTTAACAACAGAGAAATGTAATACTTATAGGACAATAAAACTATTGTGTGTAGGAGAGGGAAGTTTAACAACAGAGAAATGTAATACTTATAGGACAATAAAACTATTGTGTGTAGGAGAGGGAAGTTTAACAACAGAGATGTCTAGTACTTATAGGACAATAAAACTATTGTGTGTAGGAGAGGGAAGTTTAACAACAGAGATGTCTAGTACTTATAGGACAATAAAACTATTGTGTGTAGGAGAGGGAAGTTTAACAACAGAGAAATGTAATACTTATAGGACAATAAAACTATTGTGTGTAGGAGAGGGAAGTTTAACAACAGAGAAATGTATTACTTATAGGACAATAAAACTATTGTGTGTAGGAGAGGGAAGTTTAACAACAGAGAAATGTAATACTTATAGGACAATAAAACTATTGTGTGTAGGAGAGGGAAGTTTAACAACAGAGATGTCTAGTACTTATAGGACAATAAAACTATTGTGTGTAGGAGAGGGAAGTTTAACAACAGAGAAATGTAATACTTATAGGACAATAAAACTATTGTGTGTAGGAGAGGGAAGTTTAACAACAGAGAAATGTAATACTTATAGGACAATAAAACTATTGTGTGTAGGAGAGGGAAGTTTAACAACAGAGAAATGTAATACTTATAGGACAATAAAACTATTGTGTGTAGGAGAGGGAAGTTTAACAACAGAGATGTCTAGTACTTATAGGACAATAAAACTATTGTGTGTAGGAGAGGGAAGTTTAACAACAGAGATGTCTAGTACTTATAGGACAATAAAACTATTGTGTGTAGGAGAGGGAAGTTTAACAACAGAGATGTCTAGTACTTATAGGACAATAAAACTATTGTGTGTAGGAGAGGGAAGTTTAACAACAGAGAAATGTATTACTTATAGGACAATAAAACTATTGTGTGTAGGAGAGGGAAGTTTAACAACAGAGAAATGTATTACTTATAGGACAATAAAACTATTGTGTGTAGGAGAGGGAAGTTTAACAACAGAGATGTCTAGTACTTATAGGACAATAAAACTATTGTGTGTAGGAGAGGGAAGTTTAACAACAGAGAAATGTAATACTTATAGGACAATAAAACTATTGTGTGTAGGAGAGGGAAGTTTAACAACAGAGATGTCTAGTACTTATAGGACAATAAAACTATTGTGTGTAGGAGAGGGAAGTTTAACAACAGAGATGTCTAGTACTTATAGGACAATAAAACTATTGTGTGTAGGAGAGGGAAGTTTAACAACAGAGAAATGTATTACTTATAGGACAATAAAACTATTGTGTGTAGGAGAGGGAAGTTTAACAACAGAGATGTCTAGTACTTATAGGACAATAAAACTATTGTGTGTAGGAGAGGGAAGTTTAACAACAGAGATGTCTAGTACTTATAGGACAATAAAACTATTGTGTGTAGGAGAGGGAAGTTTAACAACAGAGATGTCTAGTACTTATAGGACAATAAAACTATTGTGTGTAGGAGAGGGAAGTTTAACAACAGAGAGGTCTATTACTTATAGGACAATAAAACTATTGTGTGTAGGAGAGGGAAGTTTAACAACAGAGATGTCTATTACTTATAGGACAATAAAACTATTGTGTGTAGGAGAGGGAAGTTTAACAACAGAGATGTCTAGTACTTATAGGACAATAAAACTATTGTGTGTAGGAGAGGGAAGTTTAACAACAGAGATGTCTATTACTTATAGGATAATAAAACTATTGTGTGTAGGAGAGGGAAGTTTAACAACAGAGATGTCTAGTACTTATAGGACAATAAAACTATTGTGTGTAGGAGAGGGAAGTTTAACAAGAGAGAAATGTAATACTTATAGGACAATAAAACTATTGTGTGTAGGAGAGGGAAGTTTAACAACAGAGATGTCTAGTACTTATAGGACAATAAAACTATTGTGTGTAGGAGAGGGAAGTTTAACAACAGAGAAATGTAATACTTATAGGACAATAAAACTATTGTGTGTAGGAGAGGGAAGTTTAACAACAGAGAAATGTATTACTTATAGGACAATAAAACTATTGTGTGTAGGAGAGGGAAGTTTAACAACAGAGAAATGTATTACTTATAGGATAATAAAACTATTGTGTGTAGGAGAGGGAAGTTTAACAACAGAGATGTCTATTACTTATAGGACAATAAAACTATTGTGTGTAGGAGAGGGAAGTTTAACAACAGAGAAATGTATTACTTATAGGATAATAAAACTATTGTGTGTAGGAGAGGGAAGTTTAACAACAGAGAAATGTATTACTTATAGGACAATAAAACTATTGTGTGTAGGAGAGGGAAGTTTAACAACAGAGATGTCTATTACTTATAGGACAATAAAACTATTGTGTGTAGGAGAGGGAAGTTTAACAACAGAGAAATGTATTACTTATAGGACAATAAAACTATTGTGTGTAGGAGAGGGAAGTTTAACAACAGAGAAATGTATTACTTATAGGACAATAAAACTATTGTGTGTAGGAGAGGGAAGTTTAACAACAGAGAAATGTAATACTTATAGGACAATAAAACTATTGTGTGTAGGAGAGGGAAGTTTAACAACAGAGATGTCTATTACTTATAGGACAATAAAACTATTGTGTGTAGGAGAGGGAAGTTTAACAACAGAGAAATGTATTACTTATAGGACAATAAAACTATTGTGTGTAGGAGAGGGAAGTTTAACAACAGAGAAATGTATTACTTATAGGACAATAAAACTATTGTGTGTAGGAGAGGGAAGTTTAACAACAGAGAAATGTAATACTTATAGGATAATAAAACTATTGTGTGTAGGAGAGGGAAGTTTAACAACAGAGATGTCTATTACTTATAGGACAATAAAACTATTGTGTGTAGGAGAGGGAAGTTTAACAACAGAGATGTCTATTACTTACAGGACAATAAAACTATTGTGTGTAGGAGAGGGAAGTTTAACAACAGAGATGTCTAGTACTTATAGGATAATAAAACTATTGTGTGTAGGAGAGGGAAGTTTAACAACAGAGATGTCTATTACTTATAGGACAATAAAACTATTGTGTGTAGGAGAGGGAAGTTTAACAACAGAGATGTCTATTACTTATAGGACAATAAAACTATTGTGTGTAGGAGAGGGAAGTTTAACAACAGAGATGTCTATTACTTATAGGACAATAAAACTATTGTGTGTAGGAGAGGGAAGTTTAACAACAGAGATGTCTAGTACTTATAGGACAATAAAACTATTGTGTGTAGGAGAGGGAAGTTTAACAACAGAGAAATGTATTACTTATAGGACAATAAAACTATTGTGTGTAGGAGAGGGAAGTTTAACAACAGAGAAATGTAATACTTATAGGACAATAAAACTATTGTGTGTAGGAGAGGGAAGTTTAACAACAGAGAAATGTAATACTTATAGGACAATAAAACTATTGTGTGTAGGAGAGGGAAGTTTAACAACAGAGAAATGTATTACTTATAGGACAATAAAACTATTGTGTGTAGGAGAGGGAAGTTTAACAAGAGAGAAATGTGTATTGTGTATAGGAGAGGGAAGTTTAACAACAGAGAAATGTATTACTTATAGGACAATAAAACTATTGTGTGTAGGAGAGGGAAGTTTAACAAGAGAGAAATGTAATACTTATAGGACAATAAAACTATTGTGTGTAGGAGAGGGAAGTTTAACAACAGAGATGTCTAGTACTTATAGGACAATAAAACTATTGTGTGTAGGAGAGGGAAGTTTAACAACAGAGATGTAGGAGAGGGAAGTTTAACAACAGAGAAATGTATTACTTATAGGACAATAAAACTATTGTGTGTAGGAGAGGGAAGTTTAACAACAGAGAAATGTATTACTTATAGGACAATAAAACTATTGTGTGTAGGAGAGGGAAGTTTAACAACAGAGAAATGTATTACTTATAGGACAATATAATTATTGTGTGTAGGAGAGGGAAGTTTAACAACAGAGAAATGTATTACTTATAGGACAATAAAACTATTGTGTGTAGGAGAGGGAAGTTTAACAACAGAGATGTCTATTACTTATAGGACAATAAAACTATTGTGTGTAGGAGAGGGAAGTTTAACAACAGAGATGTCTATTACTTATAGGACAATAAAACTATTGTGTGTAGGAGAGGGAAGTTTAACAACAGAGAAATGTATTACTTATAGGACAATAAAACTATTGTGTGTAGGAGAGGGAAGTTTAACAACAGAGATGTCTATTACTTATAGGACAATAAAACTATTGTGTGTAGGAGAGGGAAGTTTAACAACAGAGAAATGTATACTTATAGGACAATAAAACTATTGTGTGTAGGAGAGGGAAGTTTAACAACAGAGAAATGTATTACTTATAGGACAATAAAACTATTGTGTGTAGGAGAGGGAAGTTTAACAACAGAGATGTCTATTACTTATAGGACAATAAAACTATTGTGTGTAGGAGAGGGAAGTTTAACAACAGAGAAATGTATTACTTATAGGACAATAAAACTATTGTGTGTAGGAGAGGGAAGTTTAACAACAGAGATGTCTATTACTTATAGGACAATAAAACTATTGTGTGTAGGAGAGGGAAGTTTAACAACAGAGAAATGTAATACTTATAGGACAATAAAACTATTGTGTGTAGGAGAGGGAAGTTTAACAACAGAGATGTCTATTACTTATAGGACAATAAAACTATTGTGTGTAGGAGAGGGAAGTTTAACAACAGAGAAATGTATTACTTATAGGACAATAAAACTATTGTGTGTAGGAGAGGGAAGTTTAACAACAGAGAAATGTATTACTTATAGGACAATAAAACTATTGTGTGTAGGAGAGGGAAGTTTAACAACAGAGATGTCTATTACTTATAGGACAATAAAACTATTGTGTGTAGGAGAGGGAAGTTTAACAACAGAGATGTCTATTACTTATAGGACAATAAAACTATTGTGTGTAGGAGAGGGAAGTTTAACAACAGAGATGTCTATTACTTATAGGACAATAAAACTATTGTGTGTAGGAGAGGGAAGTTTAACAACAGAGATGTCTATTACTTATAGGACAATAAAACTATTGTGTGTAGGAGAGGGAAGTTTAACAACAGAGAAATGTAATACTTATAGGACAATAAAACTATTGTGTGTAGGAGAGGGAAGTTTAACAACAGAGATGTCTATTACTTATAGGACAATAAAACTATTGTGTGTAGGAGAGGGAAGTTTAACAACAGAGAAATGTATTACTTATAGGACAATAAAACTATTGTGTGTAGGAGAGGGAAGTTTAACAACAGAGAAATGTATTACTTATAGGACAATAAAACTATTGTGTGTAGGAGAGGGAAGTTTAACAACAGAGATGTCTATTACTTATAGGACAATAAAACTATTGTGTGTAGGAGAGGGAAGTTTAACAACAGAGATGTCTAGTACTTATAGGACAATAAAACTATTGTGTGTAGGAGAGGGAAGTTTAACAACAGAGATGTCTATTACTTATAGGACAATAAAACTATTGTGTGTAGGAGAGGGAAGTTTAACAACAGAGATGTCTATTACTTATAGGACAATAAAACTATTGTGTGTAGGAGAGGGAAGTTTAACAACAGAGATGTCTATTACTTATAGGACAATAAAACTATTGTGTGTAGGAGAGGGATGTTTAACAACAGAGATGTCTATTACTTATAGGACAATAAAACTATTGTGTGTAGGAGAGGGATGTTTAACAACAGAGATGTCTATTACTTATAGGACAATAAAACTATTGTGTGTAGGAGAGGGAAGTTTAACAACAGAGATGTCTATTACTTATAGGACAATAAAACTATTGTGTGTAGGAGAGGGAAGTTTAACAACAGAGAAATGTATTACTTATAGGACAATAAAACTATTGTGTGTAGGAGAGGGAAGTTTAACAACAGAGATGTCTATTACTTATAGGACAATAAAACTATTGTGTGTAGGAGAGGGAAGTTTAACAACAGAGAAATGTATTACTTATAGGACAATAAAACTATTGTGTGTAGGAGAGGGAAGTTTAACAACAGAGAAATGTAATACTTATAGGACAATAAAACTATTGTGTGTAGGAGAGGGAAGTTTAACAACAGAGAAATGTATTACTTATAGGACAATAAAACTATTGTGTGTAGGAGAGGGAAGTTTAACAACAGAGAAATGTAATACTTATAGGACAATAAAACTATTGTGTGTAGGAGAGGGAAGTTTAACAACAGAGAAATGTATTACTTATAGGACAATAAAACTATTGTGTGTAGGAGAGGGAAGTTTAACAACAGAGAAATGTAATACTTATAGGACAATAAAACTATTGTGTGTAGGAGAGGGAAGTTTAACAACAGAGAAATGTAATACTTATAGGACAATAAAACTATTGTGTGTAGGAGAGGGAAGTTTAACAACAGAGAAATGTATTACTTATAGGACAATAAAACTATTGTGTGTAGGAGAGGGAAGTTTAACAACAGAGAAATGTAATACTTATAGGACAATAAAACTATTGTGTGTAGGAGAGGGAAGTTTAACAACAGAGAAATGTATTACTTATAGGACAATAAAACTATTGTGTGTAGGAGAGGGAAGTTTAACAACAGAGAAATGTAATACTTATAGGACAATAAAACTATTGTGTGTAGGAGAGGGAAGTTTAACAACAGAGATGTCTATTACTTATAGGACAATAAAACTATTGTGTGTAGGAGAGGGAAGTTTAACAACAGAGAAATGTATTACTTATAGGACAATAAAACTATTGTGTGTAGGAAAGGGAAGTTTAACAACAGAGATGTCTATTACTTACAGGACAATAAAACTATTGTGTGTAGGAGAGGGAAGTTTAACAACAGAGATGTCTATTTCTAACTTACAGGATCTCCTTCTTCGTGATTAATTGCTATGTGTCCATATACAACATCATTCCATGACTGATTCCAGTTGTCAACCTACCAACAAATCAGCACACTTGAAATCATCAAACAAATCTCGCATATCTTTCAATTATTTTTTCTAAAAGTTTCTTTAAAAAACAAAGTTCCTATCTACTTCCAGTGTTTTGGATGATATTACATGATATTTCATCTATCAATTTTGATGCAAATAAGTTTAGTTTAACTTAAAATTGATCAAGTATCTTTTTTATTAACAGAATTCAATATCTAAGGTAAGAATATACTATTTGTCACATCGTTTTTATTTCTCCTACAGACTAAATAAGATCAATGATCACATATTTTTCCCATTTTCTAAAAACCAATATTGAATCAATTGTGTTGAGCCACCCAGGCTGAGTAATGATAATATCATCAATGATGCAATACACATTATATAATTAAGTGTCTGCATGGTTAGAATATATCTGGAACTGTGACATGTACACTATTTTCCATATTATATCTTGATAGTTTTATTTGAAATTTTTCATTACTGTACACAAGAAAACAGGCAATAATTTTTTCTTGTCTTCAAAAATAACTTTTCATTTGACCCTCAGCATTTAATTTGCCACAGAATACATACAAGCATTTAATCAGCATAAGCTTCAAACATTTATCCATATGTGAATTTTGCTCTTTTGACAAAAATTTCCCAGCATACATGTGTACAACACCAAAGCTTACCTTCAATCGTACCACCCACGGAATACCTTGGGCTTTCTTTTCTTCAATTTCATCTGGCGTTAAATTTCTACATTTGTTGTCATATTTGGGGATCTCCTTCCTTCTATAGGCCTCTTTTCTCAATAAACTAAGTCGCTTCTCTGTGCAGAAGCATAGGTAGGCTGCACCCTTCTACAACAGGTGGTTAATTCTGGTCAGATTCCAGTATAAGGTAACAACACTCACTAGGAATTGATCCTATTTTAATATTACAATTCATCTAAAAATACTTTTCTCTATCCTTAACACTTAGCAATGATATGAAAATTATTCATCAACTCCGAAAGCTTCTACTACCATAACAATGTAATGTTAAAAGTTACACACTGTTACATCATACAAGTGATAATTTTCACAAGATCTATATAAATGTTTTATTAACCATTCCAGTCAGTCAGTCTTACCTGAAGTAATGTTTCTACGGCATCTTGGTAGATCTGTTTCCTTTCAGACTGAGAACAGAATAGTTTGGACAATATATACCATACATAGTAAATATTACAGATATTACATGTCATACATCACCTACAGTAAACATATCTGTATATACAGGGTACTACAAGCCATACATATTACACACAGAACATACACTGTACAGATATACTTACTGAAGTAACAATACTTTAATGGTTTATTCAAAGATATTATCACACAATAAGCTGTAGCTTGTTGACAGTTATAAAACAGCTTGTGTACAGTTACAGAGTGATAATTAGGTGGGTACCTTGTTTATAAAGAATTGTTATCGATTTAGACAGATGCTGAGGCATCAAGTGTTGCTGTATACTAAAATGTTTTAATCAAGAGTGAAGCTTTAGGCTAGAGACAGGTGTAAGTTATAAGCAGATGTTAGTTAGATATGTAGGTGATAGTTCTAGACAGGTTACAGACAGGTGTTAGCTATAGATAGGTGTGATAGTCACTGACAGGTGTTAGATAAAGATAGGTGTTAGTCACAGACAGGTGTTAGATAAAGATAGGTGTTAGTCACAGATAGGTGTTAGATAAAGATAGGTGTTAGTCACAGATAGGTGTTAGATAAAGATAGGTGTTAGTCACAGATAGGTGTTAGTCACAGACAGGTGTTAGTCACAGATAGGTGTTAATCACAAACAGGAGTCACAGATAGGTGTAATCACAGACAGGTGTTAGTCACAGACAGGTGTTAGTCACAGACAGGTGTTAGTCATAGACAGGTGTTAGTTACTGACGGGTGTTAGTCACTGACAGGTGATAGTCACTGACAGGTGGTAGTCACAGATAGGTGTTAGTCACTGACAGGTGATAGTCATAGACAGGTGATAGTCACAGACAGGTGATAGTCACAGACAGGTGATAGTCACAGACAGGTGACAGTCAAAGACAGGTGTTAGTCACTGACAGGTGTTAGTCACAGACAGGTGTTAGTCACAGACAGGTGTTAGTTACTGACAGGTGTTAGTTACTGAGGGGTGTTAGTCACTGACAGGTGATAGTCACAGACAGGTGTTAGTCACTGACAGGTGTTAGTTACTGACAGGTGTTAGTTACTGAGGGGTGTTAGTCACTGACAGGTGTTAGTCACAGACAGGTGTTAGTCACTGACAGGTGCTAGTCACTGACAGGTGTTAGTCACTAACAGGTGTTAGTCACTGACAGATGACGGTTGTAAATACTTATTAGATTTTCATACAAATCACGTGTATGACTGGTTCACAAAGATTGGAAAACGGAAGTATGAGATCTATCCGTGACAATTATGTGCACTCTTATATTAATCTGCAAATTTTATAACAATACAAATTGCTTCAGTGTCGTCTCAACCATTGTAGTATGATTTGATCATGAAATCAAACATGATTTAACAATACATTACTACCAATATTAAGAAACGTTTTACAGTTGGAAAAGGACTATATTCAACTCGGAAAGCTTCTACACATGATCATCAATTCTAGACCTGTTACATCAGACAAGTGATCATGTTATGTCAGAAGGTTATCCTACTCTAACATTACAAACATGAAATTTCATCAAAATTTTTTAATCTGACTGTTCATTTTAGAACACAGAAAGATCAAGTTATCATTGATATCTAAACACATTTTCACAAATACATATTTGTACTATTCATGGATGGCTTCTCACAATCCAGTTATCAGTAAACATTTAAAAGGAGAGGAAATTGTAATTAACAATCTGTTGTGCAACATTTTTAAACCTTCACAAAAAGTAGGAACAAGCAGTTTAAGACTTTCATTGATAGTTGTACAGCAGGCCTATGATAGATGTACTAACCTGAATGTAGGGTCCATAAGGTCCTCCTATTACTGGACCTATGTTAGAAACAGAAATCTCAAATAACACAGATTATACACCTGTAAGGCATATAGTCTAATGGAAATCATAACATAAGAATGAAAAGGTGGATGATGATGCTTATAATGACTTGTACATAAATAGTATCAAGTATATGTAATTTTTCCCTGTTCCTAGTTTTATCAACTCAGTTGTGACTAATTACTTTAAAACTTGGTGTGATTTATCATCATATTGTATGGTTTTTCCCTCCATTTTGACTTGAAGAGTTATTATCTTCTGATCTCATCTGTAGTTTTCAATCCTTTACTTTCAAATTTGGGAGGCTTATAATTATAACATAAACTAGCGCTTTCTCATTGGCATTTTCAATTTTGGATTCACGATTTGTATTAAATTTGATAAAGTGAAGTATTTCTCTTTGGCATGAGACAAGAAAATATTATCTGGTCTCACAATACTCATGTTATTTCATATGAGAGAGAGCTGTTTTCAAATATTCAAAACATTAATTTGGCAGAAGTTCTATAGTATTCTATAACTTTTCATAAAGTTCTTTTAGTTTCTGTCAATATTCCTCTAATCCTTTTGGTGGACTTTCAAATCTCAAATCCAACACCGTTGACCTCAAAAGTAGGTCAATGCAAAGCCCTAATTGAAAGACGAACAAACAGTGGTCGGGTGGTGCAGTGGTAATGCACTTGCCTTTTACATAGCATTCTGGATTATTGTAAATGAAATAAAGCTGATATCATAATTTCTGACTCTACATAATTAATACAAACTAACTCATACCTTCATCTGGTGTCAACCCTGCCCAGTCAAGTACTTTTATTATCTCCTCTGTTGCTCCCTCGATTTTTCTGCTCTACAATTGACAATTAATAAGGCTTAAATATAACAAGAGGCAAACAGGCCTTAATAGTCATCTTACTGTAAAGACCTATATATGAAAGAGCCTGAATAGGCATTTTACCCTTGTGACCTTGAAAGTGGGTCAAGGTTATTCATTTAAACAGACTTGGTAGCCTTTCATCCAAGTATGCTAAAGGTACCATGGACCTTTTGATTATTGAGAAGATGATGTTTTAAGATTTAAGACACCTTTGACCTTGAAAGCAGGTCAAGGTCAATAACTTGAAAAAACTTGATAGCCCTTCATTCAAGCATGCGACATGCTCAATATCAGCACCCTGGACCTTCTGGTTACTGAGCAGATGTTGTTTAAATATTTTGACTTATTTGACACCTGTGACCTTGAAAGTGGATCAAAGTCAATGATATTTACTCCAATATCAGTAACCTGGGCCTTTTGGTTATTGAGAAGAAGTTATTTAAACATTTTGAATATATTTGTCTCCTGTGACCTTTAAAGTAGGTCAAGGTCATTCATATAATAAACTTGGTAGCCCTTCATCCTAACATGCCACAGACTCAATGTTAGCACCCTGAGCCTTTTGGTTATTGAGAAGAAGTTGTTTAAACATTTAAAATATTTGACCACTGTGACTTTGAAAGTGGATCAATGTCCGTTATATTTACAAATTTGGTAGCCCTTACTCCATGGATGCTACAGGCCTAATATCAGCACCCTTGGTCAGATGTCTTAAAAATAGACAAAGAATCTAGCGAGTTGGTAAAACAAATGTTTTTGACATAAGCCACGATTTCCGGTCAGATGGTTGAATTTCGTCATTACAATTGTTGGTACTTGCATACATGTTCTGATGGAACCTTCCTTAATTCATGACTAAAGCACCTCATATTTCAATTGCTTCCACCATACAACCCATATATACTGCATGTTATAATTTTTTTGTATGGAAAAAACATGCCGAATGCGCACATGTGGCGCAATTTTGCATCAAAGGGATGCTTATCTGCAGATGATGCAATGAGTGAATTGCCAGATTGGATGGACTTGCTCTATAGTTTGTTACTAAATAGTGAGTTCATGTTGATAGGGAAAATATGTAACAATGAAACTAAAAACAATAACCAGAAATTTAACAAATATGCCAAAAAACGTTCATTTCACTGACTTACATGATTCATTTTCCGGTCTGCACTAAAGAAATGTGACCAGACCTACATATGTTTACATTTGCTCTATACATGTATAGCCAGATTTTTGCCAGTGCTCCAGTACCCGATACATATTAAGTTACTATATACTACAGAAAGTATATCAGAATCACTGCCCAACACATGCACACAGCACTGACATTCATGTATCCTCCACCCTCCCCAATTACCACATGTAATTGTTCAGGCTATGCAATATGAAAGTTGTTCCAAGTTCAGAAAACTTGGGATGTTTACATTGATAGCACCCATTTCCCCCATGACAAACTGTTCGTAGAAGTACTATGTATATACAGTAATTGAATACTATAAATAATTCTTTCCATCGAATAGTCACGTCATACCTGATCTGTATCTTCAATCCTAAGTATTGATACTCCTCCTTTTGATTTCGCTAGACAATAGTTGAAAAGAGCTGTTCTTAATGATCCTAAATGTAAATATCCTGTGGGGCTTGGGGCAAAGCGAACTCTCACCATATCACGACAAAAATATTTACAACTAGTTTGAAATTCACAACATGACAATTGTTTTCTCCGAATCATTAAGAAACCCTTGGTTTTCACGATCCGTCTCATGGGCAGCGCCATTTTGATTAACGTAAATGAAGACGGATAGAGTGTATGACTATATTCTTGAAAAAATAATTGAAATAAATAATAAGAGAAAATTATCGCCATTTTTTACAAAAATAAGTAATAGTATCGATATTGAAAAAAAATAGATTAATTCTAATCAAATCCTTCTTGTTTACGACAACAAACCGGAAACACATGTTTGTCAACGACGTCGTTTCGTGCAACTATGAACTGAAGTGTCATCACTCTCATTATAAAACCGTATGAACCGGTTTTTATTTCTAAAATCTAATTTTGACTGATACATCAATATTGGAATAGAAAATGGCGGTAAGTATATAATCAAATTTGCGATCATGAATTGTTTTAATTGTTAAATATAAAACACAAATTTGACATTGACCAATGTCCCTATTTCATTACATAAAGTATAGTTTGTTTGTCAAATACTTATATAATGAAAGGGTTTTCTTCGTTGAAAATCATGTGTATGAACAACTACTGTCGAATCGAAAGTGATGAAATCTGTATTTGGTTTAAATTAATAAATGTAAAGTGATATTATGACACAGTAAAACCCTATTGATTAAGCTTAAAGGTAGGTATGCAATTATTGCAGACAAAACGTTTTGTTTTGTGTTTTAAATTAAAAGTTTAAATGATCATGAACTCAAATGTATACAGGGTATAGTCACCAAAACATTTCTAGCTGGTTCATTTTTGGTCTGCCGTGCCGTATTAAACATTTCATCATGAATATAGATGTGTACTTTTAGAGTTCCTCACACAACAAGGACGTTTTTCAAAAGTTGTGAGAAAAAATCCAAACTATTTACTTGT
The DNA here is from genome assembly GCF_031769215.1 of Ylistrum balloti. Classification (NCBI taxonomy): domain Eukaryota; kingdom Metazoa; phylum Mollusca; class Bivalvia; order Pectinida; family Pectinidae; genus Ylistrum; species Ylistrum balloti. The sequence goes on along the minus strand of NW_026782744.1, from coordinate 45,438 downwards.
TTACAAAAGCTAAAGAGGTGCATGGATAAAAGTTCTCTCAGAGTTATCTTTCATCACCAGATGATGAAAGCACTATATAACAATAATGTTTGTTGTGTTTCAGTCATCTGCGATCTTGCTGGGTCTAGGTATGGCAGCTGTTGGAGTTGCTGGTAAGTGAATCATCGTCCCTGAATTATCAGGATCATTTCAGGTTTAAACACCACAGATTGATAAAAACTTACATGTAACATATATCTACTTCACCTAATTCTTTCAATCCTACCACATTATCTGAAATTCGAGTAAATTTTTAATATCATAGATGTAAAAGAGGGGTAGAGCCAACCTTGTGTGGTCTTTGTGAACCCCACATTGTGTATTTTGTAAATAGCATGTTATTTTATCTTTTAGGCCGTGCTTATTTGAAGTATGGAAAACATGCTCAAAGCCATCTAAAGAAAACGCTTGATTCAATTCCAAATGGGGTAAGTGTATATGAGTACAATTCTCTTACTATGCAGTATATATACATGTAACTATTTGTGTTAGAATTAATGAAATTGGTAATAATGAACAAAATTTCCTAACCAGTCTTATCAATTTAACAGACTATCAACTACCACAGTAACTGATTTGTTAAACAGCTATTGTAAACTCTGAAATATATAGACATAATAATATATTCCTTTGAAGTATTTTTCATCAGATTATAGTTGCAGGCATGAGAGATTTGTGACCTTTGCTTGTAATTTGAGGTCATTGTCAACTTAATTTGACGAAAATGATATGATCAATATCAAGATGTCAAGGCTTACTTAATTTAAGACTTGCCTATCTTAAAAACAATATATGCATTATGATTTACATATGATTTATTCAGTAAAACTGATTTGGTTGTTTGAACAAGTGTTTTTTTTCCAGTAATATTTTACTGGTTTGTTGTCCTATATATCCTAATTTTCTTTGGAATTAATTAAGAGTTTGGAGAGGAAGTGATTTGCATTACCTCTGATGTACAATCTCGATGTATATAGGGAAGATCAGCGGTATATATTATTATCATGGTTTATCTTCAAAGCAATAAATTGATAGAAATCCGTATAAAATCAAATTATTACTAAAACAATCCAGAACTTCTAATTAGTGTTTTTATTTCTATGAATGTGTGATGCACTCCTTCGGTCAAAATTCACTGGGTTGACCAATCAAAACACTTTTTAGTAAAGAGTTTATTCTGGGCGTGTATTAGATGTTTGTTTATACAACAGCTATAATGACTGTTATTTCGGGTCAGTGCTTTGGGAGTTGAAAAAAACCTCCTTGTAATGTGTTAGATAGATACGATCACCTCTTTGTGAATTTTGTCTCCAAATATTCAGTTGATTAATCAATGCAGATCACACAGAAATGAAAAGAAAAATTACATACAGCAATTTGAATCTCTTCAGTTCATTAGATAATTTCATTAATCATTATCTTACTGGAATGGGTTGTGTTACAATCAATTTTATGTCATAATTAATTTTCAGAGCAACATGTTATTGAATAGTTATCACATTAAGTTCAGAATGTGTTATATATATAAATATTACACAATTCACTTTATCAAAGGAGCTTTGTGATTGGAACAGCACTTTGAATATTGAATAAAATTCTTTAAATCTACTCACAATTATAACAGCAAAAAAAACAAACTGTTCTCTAAGCATGTTGTTTTGTCACCTTGTTCCTCCAGAATTATAATTCCTGGGCCCTTATCCCATGATCTATATTTACAACTCTAACCAACTGTTTTACATTTCACCACTAGAAAATCCCTCCATACAATGACTAGGCTTGTTGAACTTACTTGAAATCTTCAAGTTTGGCCATTAAACTATTTTTTTTAGTGATAGAGGTATCCCAGTGCTCTCATAATATTAATGTACTATATTTTCCAGGTTATAAGCTGCACTGGTATATAAGCCTGAGAACTGATTTTTACCATTTCCCCCCCAATTTGACCCCCTTATAAGCTGCACTGGAATATAAGCTGGAAAACATGGTAGTGAAAGGTCATTGTGGTCTGACTGTATGATGTACATGGGCTTATTTTTTTCATTTTATCTTTCAGTCATTCAGTAAATACTATAAGGGAGGATTTGATCCAAAAATGAATAAACGAGAGGCTGGCCTTATCCTTGGTATCAGGTGAGTGAAATACCACTGAACTTTCACTTTGAGACACTCCGTGATGTCAACCTCTTGTCAAATAGATGGTAAAATATGGTGAAATGACCTTATAATCAGTTCTAACGTGTAGTGATCTGCCTGTATTTAGATGATGGTTTATGATATAGTTGAACATTATTTTGACTAGATGAAATATCCAACATTGAATTTGAAAATTTGAAATACTGAAAAAAAAAGTAAAGAAATATGAGGTGATCCTAGCATTTTTCATGATTTGAGCTAGTCATGATAAGATACTTGTATTTATCTTGCAATAAACACAAGGGCCAAAATAAACATTACATCAAGGAATAGGCTTATTACAGACCACGAAATGACATTACAGTCAAACCTGTCTATAATGGTCACCCAAGAGTGCAGAGAACAATTGACAGTTAAGTAACAGCCTTTGTATAAAGGTGCCCTTAAAACTTTGAATGTATTTTTTTCCCCTAATTCTACTCAACAGCTTCAGATCGAAGTGGGCTTAGTACCATGTATGGGCTCATTGGTTTGTAGATAATGAACATTTATAGAGAGTTGGGAGTTATATGAAGCATTTATGAAAAAAAAGTTTTTTTTTTTGTAGCCCAAATGCTAGCAGGGCAAAGGTGAAAGAAGCTCACAAGAGGATCATGCTTCTGAATCATCCAGATCGAGGTATATGTCATTTATGGTGTGACATGCTACGCCACAGAGAAAGATTTCATAAAAGTTGAAAAACTTGAAAAACTTGTTCTGTATCAAATTGAACTTTTAACATGGTTGCAATATGGTATGAAGTATATCCAAATGAATTATGAAAGTTATGAGACTGTGACAGTACTAGAGCGTATTTCCCACTCTTCTGGTGTGAAATAGGATTCACAACACTACATTAATTGTCAAGCATCATCAGACTGTCACCCTATTGTAGCAATTCTAACCAAATTTGATCTATTTCAAATTGAAAATAAACAGCTTATGCTCAAAAATGTAATTAATCTATATAATCTTAAGTAAACTTTTCCCCCTGTACATGGGGGAAATGTGAGATCTTGGAGTAATGAAATTTACAATTTGGTAAAGCACCTTACGACCATTCAATCCTTGAAGATTAACTTTATTCTACCATGTCTTGATCTTGAAATGATTTGTCTTTTCAGGTGGATCACCCTATATAGCAGCCAAAATAAATGAGGCCAAGGACTTCATAGATGCAAATTTAAAGAAATGAGACATTTCAAATGAAAAGTGTTTCAACTGACAGACAAGGAATTGGAAGTTTTTCCCCATCATTCATTTTTTCAAAACACTGAAATCACATATCTATCATTGACAATTTTCTTGGGAAAAGTTAAATCCAGTTTGATACAAAAAAACCAGCATAACCAATAATGAACAACCATATGCATCCCCTGGATAAGCTGACAGCTACAATGCTGGTATTTCTTGGTGATACAGAAATCATTATTGCTTTTTTATCACTACTTTCTATGAAGGTAGTGGTTGGTTGTGCCTCAACATCAAATGACATTGACTGTGAAAATCATGGACATAGAAGCTGGAAGTGATAATTTGTTGATTCTGTATAGTATTGTGTGCAAGGTTTGTGTGTGGAGAAGAGGAAAGGGATAGTTGTGTGTATAAAAGGCTGTGCAACCAAATGTTCCAGACCACTCAGAGTCATGCCTTGTAAAAGCAATGGACAGACACTAGTATACTGTATCTTTCATTTCTTTATCAACAAACAATTTTTGTTGATATTGGTTTTTCTTGGTAATTGGTTATAAATTAATTACCAGCTGATGTGAAAGCCATCTCCTTGTCAGTGCGAATAATATCAAAGGGAATCGTGTATTTTGTGTCTTTGACTTACAACTAGACGTCCGAGTGTTGAAGAAAGATGTTAGGTGTCGTTCGAATAAATACAACTATTTTCTCGATGTTTAACATCTAGATTTGATATTAAGTTTGTGAAATAAAAAAAAGAGTAATTTATCAATCATTTTGTCCTTTGTGCACAGGGCTGCCTTTATTTATGCAAAACATGTTCATTGCAATGACAAGACAGACCTGTAGATATAAATACAAGACTCAAAAAGATTTGTCAGGGTTAGCAAAGAAGCAAAATTAAAGTAAATTAATAGGTTACCAGCTAGTTAATAGGTAAATTATCTCCCTTTGAAATCGTTCTCTCTGTAGATCAAGATCGATAGGAAATTATTACATAATATAAGTATAATTTTATCACTATTTCTATTTATTTGTTCATAATAACTATGGCTAGAAATGTTATCTCCACAATTGACATACCAACAAGAAAACACATGGTGACTATGACCTTGACTTAATAGTTTTAACCTTCCCATCTTGAAATCAAATGTATCTAAGAAAGGAGAACTCAGTCATGCTGTATCCCCTCCCTCCATCAATACCTTTGGAGGTATAATACATGGCTTCTGTAAATGTTTTCTCTTGGGACAGATCATTTAGACCATGACCTAATGTAGGTCACAATGATTATCCTTACAAAACCATATATAACCTTTGATAAACAGCATCAACATCAGTTTTGACTCAACAAAACGTTGATTTAATAGTAGAGATTGATGGAGAGAATGGATTAACAGTTCCTTACACTTTGATCAGAGTGTAAAACAGATATTCATGCTGAAGTTGCTGTCAATGACTCGCACGTCAGTATACTTGATTAGAATTCTGAGAGATACATCAGTATTACTGAGTAGAATTAGTGAAGGTATTTTATCTGTAACCACAAAATCCAAGATCCACACTACTGGTTTATCAGTATGTGAAATTATAGACGAGTCATGCAAAGTACAGAAAATATTTTCACTTCCATTTTATTCATAATATCACAGGTAAGGTTAAGCACTTAAATGATACAGATCAATGACTATACAATCTGGGTAGTAATAATAAACATTTTATTGAACAAGAAAAAGCTTCAACATCAACTCCAGTCATCCTCAAGGCCAAGAGCTGATAGTTCTTCTAGTAATGAGGTCTCTGTTTTTAGCTTCTCAATCTGGAATGAAATCATCACAAAGAATTTGATTGTAGCGATATAATTTGTGATATAAATATTAAAGGTTCTAAAAAATCATCTTATTTCAGGATGGAATGACTTGAATTTAGATTAGTAACACAAGCATGTGTTAGGTTATCCAGGTTCTATAAAGTACTGTTTGTCACGTTAATGACATTGGCTTAGGAATTTTACCATTTAAATGATTGTGGCTACAGAGATTTTACCATTTGTATGACCTAGGTTACAGGGATTTCACCATATAAATGATGTTTCTGAACATGTGGGTTTTTCCCACTCCTTTGTCTCCTCCCAGAGTAAGCCCTCTCACATGCTTCCAGCCAGGTTGATATAAGTCTTCCAGCCAGGTTGATATAAGTTCAAAAATTCTGTTTTGCAATTGTTGTCAAAAAGATATTCTTTTCCTTTTAACCATAGAATACAGGGAATTTACCATCTAAATTATCCGAATAAGTAGCCATTTAAATGATCTTGGTCACAAATGTTTTACCTCTCTCTTAAATGAACACCATTGTTTTATCTAATTGTAATCTGCTTTCATTCCTATTGTATAATTTCATACATTGCTAGAATTGTTTTGCATATGGTGATTTTATTTGAAAAAGACTTAAAGAATTAAGAGCTGCTTTATGGTAAAAGTATGTTTATTGTTAACAGAATAGCACCACAAACTAGTGAAGTAAGTGTGGAGTGAAAGTCTAAATAATCACATATACCATACAGAATTAAGTTATCTGTCAAGTAAACAGATTGGTACCTGGTTTAATTCCAGCTGTTTTCCAGCAGCCTTCTGGTCTTTCAGTTTCTGTATGGCTTGTAGTTTCTGAAATTTAGAATGACACCATTACAATCCATTGTATAATGTCCCTTCCAAGTACAAATGAAATTGTTTTCAGTTCCATGTAAAGCACAATTATGTGGTGAAACTTCCCTAAACCAGCCATATTCCTCAAGCTCCATCAGTAAAGCCCAAGTATGGTATTAAGCCTGTCCAGATATATATTGAGTTTCAGTAGAACTATCAACAAATGCCATTTTATTGCCCCCACATCTAAATATGTACAGTAAATAATATAACACAAGGTGAACACACTCTGATCCCTACATCTCAAAACTGTCTCTGTTCCTGTATTCATACCCTCCCATCAGATAAACGTACTTCACCTGTGTTATAGGATTACTTTTTACTGACTGTGAGGGAGACTTTTATACAATTTGGTAGAGCATCTAACACGAGGAGGTACACCAGCTACCCTAAAAAGTGTTACTTCCAATGGACTGTCAAGCATTCGCATATGATAACAGGATATAAACATAGGTAGCAGTACACAGTTTCTCAGTGTGACAATGGGTGGTTATTTTTGTTCATCAGATGAGCCCATTATAAATGTTTTAATTAAAATAAAAAAAAAAAATCCTTGCTAAGATTGGTCCTGTCATGTTAAAGTGGACAATGTGGGGTTTACTTTTTCTCAGAATAGAATTTTAGTTTTGTGTGGGAGATTACTATTGGGACAGTCACCAATCTGTGTCTATGCACCAAAAACCAGCTTTAAAGGAAGTGAAATTTTCATAGTGTTTACATGTGGTCAGGTTATGAAGGATTTCCGTGTTGGAATTTGCTGAAATGTAAGTACTTTGTTACCATGTTGTTGATTTTAAGATAGGTGTTTATAAATTTCTTCTGGAAAGTTGTAGTGTTAGGTTGGAATTAGCAGTATTTTGGCATTTCTAGCATTTTTCAGTAGGTAACCATGACAATCAAATGTCAGAAATCAGAGGAAAATTTTGAGTTACACAAATGTTATCTCCCTACTATTAATGTAATTGTTTTGTAGTTTGTAAATATATATACATATAATAATGTATTTTTCATAACCAATCTGCTATACCTGTATATCTAAAACATGACCAATAATTTAAGGAAAAAGTGCAAATTAACTGTTTCCTGCCACAATACTACCATCACAAAGTGTCAGTTCTTATGAACTGTTCAGGGAAGTTTTGTTGGATACCATTAGGTGGAGGATCTGAGGCCAGGAGATAAACATGTTCCGCAAATTGTAATTTGTATGAATGCAGGCTTGTATGCTTTATCAAGACTATGCAAAATTTGTACTCTTACCTTCCTGATATTTCGGGCTTTCTTATCTTTATCTGGGTCACCAGTAGAGGGCACCTGTGAAGCAAGTGCTCCCATAACAGATGCTGGAGCAGAAACCACTGGCGCAGCTGAAGATGAGGCTTCACCCTGCTAAAATAATAATCACTGAATAATTCATTTTTCCTCAGACTTATCACCAAATGTCATTTAATATATAATACCCTGTCCTCTCTATAACTTATACTTAATTATCTGATCGTATGTGACCATAATAATAGGACAGATATTTAACTTTCAAATAGTGAAAGACATTACCAATAGATTTAACATTGTGGATTATTTTTCAAATGATTGTCAGTAAAGTATGGAAAAAAATGACAATATTTCTGTCTTTTCACTTCCATGGTATTAAACAGGAAAGGTACTGAAGCAGAGTCCAAATAACAAAAGGGAATATCGATTAAAGAGTTATTTAATTTCATGGGCCTAATATTTTGTGTCTTCCCTGGTTGAGTTTATTTTAGCAGTAAACAGGAAAGCATGCTTTAACATTGGTATCCAGGTATGTTTACATAAAATCTACATTATTAGAGATTTTTAATCAGTGTTAAAGATATTCGCTGAGTACTTAATTTCACAAATTACTGCAAGTATAGCAAATTTTAACCCCCTATGAATAACACTAAGTACACATTACACCACTTAGCCAATAAAGCTGCCCGGAACGTTTTCAGGGGAGATAATAGCAATGAATACCTCATTTTCCCGAGCCTGTTTTGCCTTCCTTGCATCCCTCTTCTTCTTATTTTTACTTGCAGATTTACTTTCACCTGAGAAAAGTTTGCAAGTTGACTTTAATACAGATTCCACATATTGTAAAGTAATTAAGTGTACTATCATGATTGAAAAATGAAATAACTTCACAATCTTTTTATTCGCCAAATTAAACAACTTATCTTAAAATACTGAAAATGATCAATCTTAGAAAACTGCTGAAAAGTATTACATTCAAGGTAAACAGAAATGAGATATTTGAAACAAAACTAAAGGAAAGAGCTCTCATGAATCATTGCCTATCACAAAATTCCCTTTGTAATGTATTCTTAAAATAAAAAATGTTCTGAAATAAAAGAAATAAAATAGGAAGTTTTGAATGAACAGTGCTACTCACCAGATTCTACTGTCGGTTTTTTGTTTGGGTCTGACGGTGCCTCATATTCATGTAGTTTGAATGATGGTTCGGTGCCTCTAGCTTGTGGGGGACGATAAACGCCAGCTTTTACTGCAATGTAGATAGGTTACCTTTCACAACAACTCTGACCACAACATATGGATCTATACATTGCTCTACAATATTTTCTCTCAAATATCTCTATAATTCATTTTACTATCATACTTCAAATATAATTAATTCCTTGTATATGAAGTTTCATTTTAGATAAATCCAAATTCCTTTGTCATCTTAGAACCAACATATACACTAGATCTCATTATACACAGAATAATGTTTGACCTGACAACCCTTACTTATATACTTTATATTCTGTATCACTCCAGAAACAAGTCCATGGGGCCTACACATAACCTCTGACCTCCACGGAAGAGGGCTTATTACAGGGCGATGATATGTTACTTATCGTTACATCTACTGCGCAGTAACTGTGGGTGGGCTTATTACCATGGACTTAATGCCAGATACATCTATAAAAACAAACCTCCAGGGACTGGAGCCACCTCTGCAGCCATAGCTTGAGCGGCCTTGTAGTTGAGAATTCTCTCTGGGTAGGTTCCCTTGGGAACAGGCTGCCACTGGGCCTCCCAAAGTTCTTTATTGCCATCAACATTAACTTGTTGCAGCAGTGAGCCAGTGAAGTGCCATATTCGGTACCTATATACAAAAGTTAATCAAACAAATACACAAACCAATTCAATCCACTTCCCTGATTATCTACAGTATAAATGTCACACCTAAATGTATACCAGTAAAACAAACCAGGAACATAGATCATGCGTGATACTGTATACAATGTATACAGCCATGTTATTCTTTCCAAATTGATTCCTTATTTTCATATCATTGACGTTCCTAATTAACACTATGTATTCAAAAGTTTCTGATAGACCACAAGTCTGTCTGGGACATGCAATAGAGTGATTTACTAGCAATTTCTCAATATGGACATGAATAAATTAATATCTGACGATGAGCAGTAAAATTCTTGAAAATTTACTCCTAGAAAAAACTTTTAGAATATGAAATGTTAAACTGTATTAAAACATCGTCCATCAAAAAATAAGTAATACAACACAATGATGCCCAATCACATTAGTAATACAATACTCACAGACTTGTAGTCACAATGCAGAATTAATTGTGAGATAGTGTTCCCCATCCTGGTGGAGCTAAATATATAACAGAATATAACCTAATACCTTCTATTAGTGCTTTGGTACTTCTGAGATAGTGTTTACAGTCTAGATGGAAATTAATAAAGTTAAGAACATCATGTACTTACCCATTACCAACTCGTAGCCGTGGTGCTGTGGTGGCTGTAAGAAAGTGTTCCCCATCTGGGTGGAACTCAAAGATTGTAGTGTCTGGTGCTTGAGCCTGACTGATCAGCTTTCGCTGCTTGGTGTCCCAGAATTCCAGGTTTCCACGGAGATTTCCAAATCCAGCGAGACAGAGGAGTATCACATAAGGAATAATATCAATACCAGATATTGAATAGGGCTCTTGCACTTACCATTGTTTGATCTTTATTTGTTGAAAAAAATCTCTTCTCTGTTTTTACTCTTATACAAGGTTTAAACATTCCATAAAGAAATTTTTAAAAAATAAAGATGGTCACCTGTCAGCCAAATTTTTTTTCCTTATCAGTCCCATAATCAGAAAGGCACAACTAGTGACCAACATAACCTACATACTAAATTTGAAAAAAAAAATCTCCAGTACTTCTCAAGAAATAAAGATAACAAACTTTCATAGTCAAAATCCAAGACAGCCGTATGTCTGTCATTGTGTTTTTCTGATCAGACTCAAAATCAAAGTGGTACAAGTACAGACCAAAGGGAAATGACATCTGAAATTTGAGAAAGATCTAAGGAAGGAAGAGATCCAAAACTGGTTGTACAAGTATGTAGACTGAGACAAAGCAGGAAAAGTAACACCACAGTCTTCTGATAAGACATAAAACAAAGTGAGTCAGAACCCATATGGGTATATCTTTCCTCCTCCACTTCCTGATCTTTTTACTTTCACCTAGGTAACTAAATCTGTTTAGGGGTAAATTGCAGTAAATAAGGATATTGGATCCCTGGGGGTTGAAGAAAGCCACATTGCGAGGACCAGTGCCGAAGTCAAATAGAGGTTCTGATTTCAGGTTGTATAACGTAGCCTTCGCCGGCATGACTGAGTGAAAGTTAAGGAAATTCAAACAAGAATAAAATCTGAAATAAATAACAATCAAATTATCCAAACAGTTTGGTGATAAAGAAAACTAAGTTGAAAATGATAACAAGATCAGTATAAGAAAACTATCATGAAATATAAGGTCTGCATGAATGTTGTATGGTGGATTCTTCAAAATATCATGACATTTATTATCAACAATAAAACAGCAAAGCTTTAAACATGAAATTCTATTCCGATATATATTGCCTACAGTTTGTTTTCGATGTTATTAGCTTTGGCTGTTGCGTATAGATAAGGAAGTCAATGTGATATCTGTATATAGATTTTACTCCAATACACATTTTAAATTGTGGTGCCTCTCTGTAGGCCTTAATACAGAGGTAAAAGGATACATCCGTAGACAACACAGAAATCTGTAGACTTTGGACTCCATTCCACGTGATAAACAGGACCGTTCTTAGCTGTAATAACCAAGTGTATTACGTTTTATCATGCTCTTTCGACAGATATTAATATAAGAAAACCTTGACAGCCTTTTCCTAACAAGCTAAAGAAAATTAGTACTGATCACACTTTGTTTACCTATAATTTGACTACTACAATAAATACTATTTATCATAAACAATACAAATCCTCTTGCAATTTCCTTTTGACTTACATTCCATAAGGAGTATGGCCTTCCGTGATGTAAAAAAAATATATTAAGAGTGGTGCTGACCTTAAACCTACAACCTTGAAAATCAAACATGTCTGTAATATCATGATCCTTTTTATGAATTTGAATTCCAACCTAAATCTGTCAGGGAATCACGCAGCTACGATGCTGACAAGTATTTTCTAAAAATAGTGTTGATGAACATCCCTCCAGAAATGAAACTGATAGAGGGCCGACAAGGACTGTCACTGAATTTTAAAATCGTCTGAGATATCATGGTCCTTTATAACTGTGTGAAGTTTGATCAAAATTATGAAAGAATGAAGCTGAAAGAGCCCTGACAAAGTTAAGCATTATATACACACATATGTATGTACAGAAACATCTGTATTCATTTGATGACTTCCTTTACACAAATATATATAACAGTAAAACTTTAAATACCATAAGTATTACATACATCTAGGTACAAGGCATGCTTCCCCTTTTGTTGATATAAAATGAAGGCCCTGGTCACCGTAGTAATTCTGCTCAGAGATTTCAGTGGATGAGAGGACTAGCAGTGCAGTGCCTGTTCCATTCCATTTCATGGTCACAGTATCAGACTTAAAGAAACTTTTACTGGCCAAAGCTGCCTGCTGGCCTCCAAAGTTAGGATACTGGTAAACTCTCACAAAGGACGGCTGACCCTGGAACAGATGAAGCTTTAAGTAGCTAACTTACTACCAATACAACAATGGGGTGGGGGGGTAGGGTGGAAACACAACGTCCCACAATCAGTGAAATCAGGAAATTCCTTCCGGGAACAGCCGTGGATCCAAAAGGATACCGAGTACCCACTATAAATAAGTAGAATAGACGTCAGGAGTAGGCACAACACGAAGCAGTTCTGATGACGGATCGCTTGGATCTGAAACATGTCAACAACTCTTAGCACGAATAAATCGTGAATTGGACCGGAACTGCTTCGTGTTGTGCCTACTCTCGACGTCTATATTACTACCAATACATTAGATATTTATCTCGCTCAATGTCATTAATCAGTCAAAAGAAGATACACTACGGAAATTTGATTTTTATTTTCTAAGATTGATGTACATTTAGATATCCTTAAACCAAGAAGATAAACTGTGTATGTAATCCATTGTCAAATGAATTTCTTGAATGTTGGTCTAGAGGGATCATTTTCCAATACTTCATATATCAAAGGATTGTCAGCAAAATATGAATTAAAATGAAAAAAAGAAAAAGAAAAAAAAAAAAGAAAAATATATATATATATATAAAAAAACATCTTTTTCATACATTATTAGTAATTACTACTAATTATTACTACATTAAGAAACAATACAAATATAACCAGATACAAGAAACTTCAGTCAGTCTTACTTTTAGTAAGTATTGCAAATACACAGTCACTTTAGTGGACTGGAGAAAGCTATAATATAGCATTGTTATTGTGAAGTAATTTCCTTCAATACCTTAGCTCCCGGTACATAACCAGCCACTACATATGGAGGACCACAAGTAGCCAGACTATATTCCGATATCTTCTGCATCAACAGCTTCACTTTAATTTCATCTGAAAACAGAGTATGTGTACAAGATTATGACAATGATGAATAGCTGTTATTTCATAAAACTACAAATTTAATTTTGCCCAATTTAAATTCCTTTTTAATGTCATTGCCATTGCCATGTTGAAAAATTTTCAGAAAAGAAATTGTTTGAAAGCTTTGCCAAATAACAGGATTAATGCTTAACATGTCTATTTATAGATGGGATCAAATTTTCTGCACAATTATGAAAGAGTATGAAATATTGCAATCTTATATAAATATTGCTGATATTAAAACAAATTTCTATCATGTTTGTAAATATAAAGTCACACATGCAGTAGTACCTACTTATATATATATATATTAAATTTCAATATGAAAAATAACTGTACTCCTGATTTAAAAACAAATAGAGGTCAAAGCTCACCATATTTGTTATTCTCGAAAAACTGAAGTTCATTATTAACATTTCTACAGCAGACGCCCTCATCATTTGTCCAATTTGGATCCCTGTAAGTGAGAAAACATACGATTTTATATCTGTAAGATTTCCGTGTAAGTAAGAAAACACTACGATTTGATATCTGTAACAGTTCCCTGTAAGTAAGAGAACATCACGTGATGATTGATTGCTGTGAGAAATCTCTGTAACATAACATTATGCTATGATTAAACTATGTCATATAATCTGACTAGAAAAACATATTTATTGTTCACAACAGCATTTTAAATAAAATAAGCTGTATCCTGTTCGTAACTGGTAACAGACAAAATTATGGATAGATAGAGCAAGTCTGCGAGACTGACCAATTTTTCTGTTTCTTCTGTATAAAGCTGCGCTGCAGAACTCCTGTGGAGACGTCATACAGGTGAAGATTGGTATTTCCCTGCTTAGTTTCTGGGTTGACTGTAACACAGAGATAACAAATTAAATGAAGTATTAAATGAATCTCAACACTCCAATTGCGTTTTGTGTAATTTACTGGCGATGTGTTTCAGCTTGCTTTATATGCGGCTGTCATCATTATAGATAACATATAACTTCACACAAAATTCCATATATCAGTTATTTTTGTGCTGTGAAATTTTTGTAAAAATTAAAAAAACGTACCTTTTGCAATCTCTGCTCATTTTATATTTTGCGATTTCATTGCCTTAGAAATTTGGATGGCTTCTTTTGAAGACTTTGAATACTTAAGAATGGACATTAATGTATATTCTTACATCAACTGTAGATCTAACTGACCAGTCAAACTAAGATAAGAGATTTACATGCTGACTAATATTTGTTTATTATAGAAGTAATCAAGTGCATGTTAAAATTTCTCCATCCTGTCACTGGGCACAAAATATAACACATACAACAATTCAGTGTTGAACACATTTAGTGGAGTAGTCTTGGTCAGTTAGATTGGTCACCTTCATAGTGTAGCATGATAATAAACAAGGCTCAGTGAGAGTCTAATCTGTGCATTGGATGCGGCACACGGAAAACTATGGTTTGTACCAAAAAATATTTTAACGCTCAATTGAAAATTATTCTTGTCATCTTCGCGCAAAGTTTGCACTAAGTCTAACACACCTCAGAGTGCTAAAACAAAAGTGTGCAAATTTAAATACACAATACTGTACTGGAATTGAAAGCAGTCTAGTGACAAAGCAAGGAAAATTACATAGTCAAAGTATACATTGAATTTTAGTTCATGAAAACATAGTAGAAGTATTTTTGTAGGAGATTTAACTGTAAGATATATTGGTGTAGATATTGGCTTAAAGTGTACCCTGAGAGTAATTTTATATTTTAGATATAATTTTAAGAATGCCGTAAAAATAATAATAATGAAAACCCCGTCAAAATCTGTCGCCCCAGTGTCGAGTTATTAAAGCTCAAAGTTGTCAATTTTCACCTGTCCGCCCAGACCTAATCAGCCGAATCATCATTTCCGCGGAATCGAGGCTCTTCTACTCGTGACGTCATAAGTTCAACAGAAATGGCAGTCAACATGACTGACAGTGACAACGACACCGCAACTGAGAGCGATATGAGCATGAGTTTTGAGGAGTCTGATTATGGTGTGAATGATATGTCTGAAGACGGAATCCAGCCCTATCGATTTGAACTGGAATTACAAGACGATGTATCCAGTGAGGAGGAAAATGACCCTTCGAAAAGTGACGATTGCTTGGGCAACATAGATTGGCACGTACTTCACTGGGTCTCACCAGTAGTCGTGAAAGTAGTCGAACAGTGAATCGTCGTTTCAAAGAAACAAAATAAAATTGGGTGTGGTTTTGGACTAATTTTACTATCTTCAAGTCTCGATCAACAATTTCTGACGCCGGGAAATCGCGTTTGTGCAAGACTATGCATACATTCACGAGGTGTCGGGAATTTTCTTACCGAAGAAGTTTCGTCCGAGGGGAATTTTTCTTTCCAGGGAATTTTCGTAGCACTATGGATATATATAGATAGGGTGTCAACAACCAATTATAACACCCTCCGCTGTGTTAATAATAAAAATTTGATGTTTTAGAAGTTTAAACAATTATTTGACTGGTTTTTACCCTAGCACTGGTACGCGTCTGTTGTTAGCCGACAGGCATGTCGCCTCACAGGTGTCACAATTGTTTTTTCCAGCCACAGAGGTGCTAATTACCTAACCTGGCACAGGTGTGATTATGAGTTTACATGACATCTCTACACTGTGAACTGTGTTTTCAAATCAAGATTGGTGATCTTATTGTTATTTTTACGATCGCAAAATTAATAACTAAACAACACCGTCTGCTGGAAGATCTAAAAACCAAATACACCTTATACAAACAACATACACACATAACCTATTTTATAAATTCGAATAATTCCATTCTATACTATATAATAGTATTATGAAAATTCTCGGGGTGAAAATTCCCGTGACCCATTCACGACTAGGCCTTCTCCGAGTATTAGGCGTTCACGATTACGAAGGAATAATATTCCTATGACCGCCCAAGTCATAGGCTAGCCTATCAATATAAAATGTTTAGTTGTAGAATTAATAACAAAATATCAACCTAACAAATATACTTTTATTTAATCAGCAATCAGTTTTATTTATCGACGTCATGCATCGACACCCCATCCGTGTTAGTGTCAGGACAACCATACACACCGCTTCCCTCCTCGATAGGAAGCCATTTTAGCGGATTTAAGCGCTAATTCACCGACCCCTCGTTCACTACCTTAGATATTGCGAAGATGTGAAGTACTTTCACGTAAATAAACAAAGAAATTACCACAGAAAATCCCAAAATAGATCACAATCACATGTAGCACAGTAAAGACAATATGGCTGCATCAACAAAAGCGTTGAACTTATGACGTCACAGGTTTGGGTGCCCGAAAACGAGGTCAATGCCTCTCAGCCAAAGGTGTAACGGAACATTCCACGGCATTCACGTTTTCGGCATAGTGTATTTTATGTGCAGAACTATTTTTCAAGGTCAACATAGCTGACCTCTCAGGGTACACTTTAATATTTGCTGTTTATGTACCTGGAATCTGTGTAGGTAATATGTATATATCTGTGTAGGTAATGAAACACATACCTGTATAATTCTGCCACATTACCAGGGTGGTACCTTTAGGAGAAAATTTCATGCAGACAACTTTGCTGATATCAAGTTGGAAAACCTTTTTAAAAGTATTTGTGTTAATAACGATGACCCTGAAACACAATCCAAAACCATTTGTAAGAATTGTTATTACAACATGACTAATGGAGAGGTTATATCATAACTGACTGACCAGGACCCAGGTAGTTTGGACGAAATTAGATACCAAAATAGATCTTTATCTTAAAAAAAATTGAATAAATAATTAAATAATTTAACATTTAAATGTTTTAAATGAACATCTTCTACAGTTTCATAAAATGTTTTACATGTCAAAATTTGAGATCATATTTTACATTAAGACAGGCATTAACTAATTCAGGTATAACCAAATGTTTCGGGACTTCATTCCTAAACTGTAAGTCCATTCTAAATCCCAAAATGGACAACTCAGGTCAAAAGTATTAAGTATTGTTTTGTTTAAATGTATCCAAGGAGTATGCATCGTTTTGACCTTTAAATCTATCATGTTTTTAAATCCTATTATTGAACTCTTAAATCAATGGATTTTAAAGTTATTACACTCTAACAAAACTGTAATCAAATTTGTTACTAAGTAAATCAGGGACATGTGAAGGTATTGTCAACTTTGGAGATTATTGCCGTTCAGCAACTATAACATGTATTCTTGGAACAAACTTTGGGTTCTAGTGTCTATGACAAAAATTAGACGAAAAATTTACCAAATTGACAAAATACTTAGATTTTCCTGTTTTATGCAAATTTCATTTTGTTACTACAGCAACCATGAAAAGACATACTAAGACATGTTTTCCTAGGATTGGGGATACATTCATCATTGGATTCCAAAAAAATTTCAAAGTTTGGTTGAAGGTTTTGAATCTTTTATTGATTAAGGTCCAAAAATTGCTTAACCCAAACATAGAGCAAATGTATAAATTTCAGTGGTAATCTTATTTTAGTGCTACTTGTGCTTAAATCATTGCTCTAAAATATAATTACACTAAATGCAGTTGCTGTATGTTGTTTATATACATAATTTCATAATTGTGCTAATTTTCTGAAAATGTGGCGCTAAAATTGGATTGCAATGAAGTTCAAGTCTTATCAACAGTTATTTAAGGAATATTAAAAGAGAAAACGCTTGAATTTGAAAGGATAAAAAAAACTCTTTATATTTCATGACTTAGGTATGCTCAAGGAATTAATTTTTACTGCAAAAAAATAATCACTGTGCACAATAATTATTTTACAACTCTTCATGGTATATCATGGTAACATTATTTGAAACAGGAACACAAATTAACTTTTACCAAGAGCTAGTCATCAGATTGCACAGAGTTTTCAAGCCATTTCAAACTGAGAATAATCTGATATAATGTACTTACTGATCGTCAGTACACCAGCCAAGACGGGTACCATCATCACTGAAGGACATACATCGACACCTGGATTTCTCCCTGAGGGCATATCATTGTAATCAAGTAAGTAAACCAAACTGTTACTGAAGTGCAGGTCAACAATAATCACTGACTGACCAGAATGAGAAAATTTGTAAAAGTGATTCACAGTATGACTTCCATTCATAAAACAAACATGAATTTTATGACATTATTGTCTTCTTTTCAGGAATGTCTGTATAAATTATAAACATACATGGACAGGCATCAACGCTAACCTACATTTAATTTCTTGATGTACATATTATGTACAAGAAACAGAAATATCAGATCTTTTTATAATTTACTTCCTAAAAAGTATCCTAGAATCAGAAAATTACAGCAGAATTTACACCAAAAATTTCCATATTGAAGTTATTTATGATTAAATAAAAATGATTGTCTGGGAGAAGGTTTTAAACAGCAATATAACACAGGGGCACATATAAATATCTTAAAATTTAGTACCCTGGAAACTGTGAGGCAGACCCAACATCTGGTGGTCCATTCACCATCCATATTCCATCTGTTCCACGAACTGCAACAAAAAGATATATAAAGTTAGTGATTATCATGAAACTTTACAAATTATTATGTTTTCTTCAGTGAACAAAATGACTATAAAGATACTGTAAACTTTCTGTACTATTTTACTCTGGAGTATCAATCAGACATTGAGGTAGAAGATATCTAAAATAAAACTGGCACTTCAGTTTACTAACTGAATCTTGGTTTAATATCCAATATAAATCTATCTTTTATCATGGCACAAAGTTGTTGTTGAAATCAATAATTTAATTCAATATTTTATGGTAGTTCCTGCATAAAAGATCCTTTGAAGCCCCAATATACGTAACATTCACCAAAACTTTAGTGTAGAATCACACATAATTATTGATATATTCTCTAAGATGTAGTTAAAATTAAGTTATTCAAACAATAGCTACCATGACTTTGTGCATAAAGTATTGATATATGAGCAGTTGAAACTCGCTATTTGTAAACACACCTCCATTTTAAACACTCCGCCACCGAAATTACGATTGTTGCCGAACAACGTCGGAAAGTTCATGACCTGATCTCGAGAGAGTTGAGGTTTCTACTTATAGAGGAAGCACATGCAGATATGTCTACGGTAAGTTTATGTTTACAAACATTGTTTGTGAAGTCTTGTCGTAGACTTGAGGTATTTCTGTGATAAGCATTCAGTTTTTTTTTAAATTATTAGAAGGAATAATTAGTTTAGAAACGATACGACGCACAATTATAATGTAAGAATTCAGAACTGGCCTGATGTATGATTGGAAAGAAAGGAAGCGACTGGTGGACGTCTGTACTGTGTCTGCCATGTTTACACGCGGAATATGCGCATGCGCAATGTCATCGCTACGAGCGGTAATGTATGAATTACTGTGGGTCCCACATTGTTTATTTTCCGATTTTTTCAATTTTTATTTAAATTGAAAACAGTCAGTTTTATTTTATTTAATTAAAGGAAAGTATTTGTTTTGTTACATATATTATGGGGAAAATAAGATAAAGTTTGTTTTTTTATAGTGATTTTTACGTATATTGGGGCTTTAAGAAACAAGAGGCCCATGGGTCGTAATAGTCATCTGACTAAAACAATTTTCAACAGGGAAAAGGGTTATTTTTTCTACTTTGAATGAAATCTCACTAAGAAGCTGTTTTCCATGATGAAGATGGTAGTTTTGGTGAGGAGTAGGTAACTGTAACAAGTGTCACCTATTATTTTGCAATATAGCTGGTGCTCAATCCAACTGGTCAAACTTGAGAAGTTTGAAAAGGGCATGCAAAGGAAAACCATGACTGCACAATCATGTTACAAAATGGCCTCCATGGTTGCCATATCAAAGTTTTGACAAGGTGAAAAAATAATAACACATTTTTGGCTATCTTTCCTTAACATTCCCACCAATATTTAGCTGAATGGTACCAGTGGAACTGGAGAAGAAATTTAAAACATGTTTTTCAATATGGTGGCCATCTTGGAATTCAAACATGCCCAAAAAATAACAACACTTAATAAGGACCATCTTAGGATCATTTCATGCAAGTTTGAGCTCAATCCCACTGGTGGAACTTGAGAATAAGTTTGAAATGTCAAAAGTTTGCACACAGCACACGACAACAGACAAAACATGATGGCTATAGATAATCATGACCCTTCGGGTCAGATAATCTAATATATGCAGTGTTCTGTATGAAACAAGACTGATCCAAGTACCCCAACTAACAGTCAAAATTTTTACAGTAGTGAAGGGAAACTTAAGACATAGAACTCATATAAACACTTGAAACTGAATTTGCTGAGATTCCATAATTCATAGTTGGTTATAAGGGACTAGTGCAAAAAGGATTTAGTTTCAATTAAAAATCAGTGAGTTTACAATGTTAACTACCAAATAAAATTAATCACAGATCTTAAAGATAAAAAGAGGCTTAATGTAAACTGAAGCTGTTAAAAATTTATAGAGATTTTATGTTTCTGGACTATTTTATCTCAAGCTTCCAGGAGACAAGATGTAAGAAAGTACTGTTATGTAGGTTAAATAATGTTGACCTCTACCAAGAATTGAGGTGTCTATGAAAGTTGTAAGAAGTTGCCTCTCATCAATCTCTCACTCTGACTATAAAAAAGTTAAATCATAGCGTAAGATACGTTTCAGTCAAATGTATTAATAATTTGAAAAATACAGTAAATACTATATGTATAATTTTTTCAAAACATGTTTTATGTCAAGCTTCTGGAAGGCGATACTTGCGCACATGTCAATTGGTAAATATTTACATGTTGGTTAGCTACAGTGTAAATACGACGCCCATTTTTGCAGAACTTCGTGTATTTCCGATTCAAATAATCCAGCGTTTGACTGATCGAGTAACAAATTTATTAATCAAAGCAACCACTGCTACCCAAATATAGAAATTTAACCCATTTGCGAGGTTTCCTAAACTTTCGTCCGATAATATATGCCTTTGAAGGTTCAAATGGTGATTTTAACGTTTATTTGGACATTTCTAGCCCAACCTGCTGAAAGCTCGAACAGCTCTGTCATTATCAGCTGTCGACAGCAAACATTATTATTCATGTAATGGACGATGGCCTGACCGAATGTTAGAGAATGTTTGTATTGTATTAATTCTGATAAATTAGACAATAAAGTCATCATGTAATAGCACTATACGTGTAATTTGTGATATCACAGAACGTAACATGAATCAATGATGCAAACCACGATTCACTCACGTGTCAAGGGGGGCGCCATTTTGTTCATCGGAATTCTCGGCCTTTTTCAGAACGGTTCCGGAGATGGAAAAAGTCTCGTTTTGATCTCGTACGTGGGTGAAATTCATACGCGAACAGTTTTCATATTTATATTTTCCGTGTTGGTTTTATTAATAATGTATTGTAAAGTGATTATTATTATTATTGTTTATTTTGAAATATGAAATAATTTGAAATAAAGAGGGAGAGAACCTTCTTCTCCATTCTCATAAGCACTATTTGTTTGGTCGAACTAATTCCATGAAAATCGGTCAGCTTCCTTTTTAACAATATTGACGTGTAAACCGTAAGGCTTGAGCAGCTACATCTGACATTTTACGTCTTCAAGTCGGTGAAAGCGATTGAGGAAACATGGCTGCTAAACAGAGAATGAGAATTGCTAGTGACAAACACAGTAAAAACATCACAACTCGAGGAAACGTTCCCAAGTCTTTGGTGAGAATATTATGCTCTTTCGACACCTGATGTGGACCCACATGATTTTTAGGGACGTGTCACATCAAACATATTGTATCACTTGTTTCATGGTGTAGAATCGTGATTGGGGTTTTATCTACATAGATATTTTTGTTAAGTAACATTTGCTATTCATTCATACTTTAAGATGACGCAATTGTTATATAGATAGGACAAGATTTTCGGTAATTTGTGATCCAGGTTGACATGTTTTAGTCTCATTTAATATGCAAGCATTTACTGAATTATTTAAGATTTAAGTAGATATTACTTTGAAAAAACGTTAAACAATGACCATAGACTCATTTGATAACTTAATATTTAGTTGAATCAAATGGACAAATAAATATTAAAATTAGCGGTATATACTTAATAGTCGTAGATGCATGAGAATAAATACGTTTGTTTTGCAACTAAATTGATAGTATAAGCCAACATGACACCTGTCATTTTCACATTGTTATCAGATGTTTCCTGTGAAATCATGTCACTGAGTTTTGCATTGGATCAACAGCCTGGCTTTATTTATATTTTAAGCAATAGGAAATCAGCTGTATAAATATAAGACTCCATGAAACAGATCATAAACAAATATCAGTTTGCCTGCCAGAATCTGTTCCAGGTTTTGCAATCTATCGCTTATTTTTAAATGTACATAATGTTATTCAATGCAATTTTGTTTGCACACATGTCATTCAATTCTGGATGTTCCTAGGGAATGCCTGGAGACAATTTTCTTGTTTTAATGGATTCTTTGTCAATAGGTGATTGATGACTTGTGGCATATTCATTATCCAGGAAGTAAGCAGTTACTTCCTCTCTGAAGGCATCGTTATAACACAAAATCAATTTGATTCTTTTAATTCTGTTAAGAAAATTATGATTTCATATTTTTCAGAAACCATCAGAGGAAAAGTATCCAGTGGGACCCTGGCTATTAGCTTTGTTCGTTTTTGTTGTTTGTGGATCAGGTAAATTACTTTTGAACTTGTAGGTTTAGTTAATAAGTTGTCATGGTGACTTACCACAGGCTTTAAATACTTGGCTATATTGAAACAATTTCACAGTTATTAGGTGTATAATAAGTTGTGAATTTAATTTGCTTCTAGTTATAGTGAAATAGCATGTCCAGTGCTCTAAGTATGCATATTGCTGGGGGTTTCAAGTCGATGTACATAATTCCATGTCAGGGCAAACATAATTTCACCAAATACAAATAATGATTTAGTAAACATATGGTGATTGAAATATCAGTTCTAAGACCAGTTATTTCAGTTAAATGGGAAATGACCTATAAAAATTAATCTTAATTATTGTATTACTATACTATTATGATAGCAATTACACTTGCTGTGACATGTGTTACTTGTTTGTTCCAGCGGTGTTTCAGATCATCCAGAGCATCAGGATGACGTAATGACCCTCTTTTTCCGGCAGCAACAGACAATTCATGACTTGGACATTCTTAAGGGATCAAAGATTTAGGACCACGGATAAAACTTGAATGCATCATCAACTTCATTATCATCAGTCTCTGTGTAGTCACAACAACAGGCATTTGTAATATTTGTTTTGTTATGGATGGTTGGGATCAGAATCCTCAATGTGTTCATCTGCTGTAACAGTCAAACATTGGGTAAAAGTCATCAGTTTACATGTCTCCTGGATTAAAAATTATGGACTTTCCAAATGTTTTCCCCGAAACACAACAGCTTTATTTTCTGAAACTATGTGTCTTTTGTGAATATGGCTTTGAGCCCTCTCTAGTTTGTTCATTGTTAACTGGGAACGTCCTGGTCATTATGCAGTTTTCCAAGACAAGACTGACATGTTAAGAATGAATGAATTAGCGATAAAAGGAATCAAGTTGGTCTAACTTGATGTATTCCATGTTGATATTGTTGCTACACCACTATTGTGTAGATACAGAAGAGAAAGTCAGGTCATTTAATTAACATTAAAAGTTTTATTTAAATGTAATTAAATGTTTTTAAATTAAAAAGTTATTGTCTTGTTTTTTTTTCTTGTCATAACTAGGGAACAATAAAAACACTTCGGATTTTGTTCTCTGAAGTATTAGTGGTGGATATCACTTTTTATCCGTTTGTGTCCATCTGAAGGCATTTCTGGACTATTACTTCAAAACTGATCAATTTAACCTCACAGAATTTGCTGTATATATTAAGTTAGTGCCAGGTTGTGCCTTTTGCTATTGACGACATTTCATTTGATATAGTTTTCTGTCTAAACAGTTTAAAAACACATAATTAGTCTGAACTTTTCAGGCTACATCTACGAAACCATTCCACTCAATTCCACAAAACTTTCTATACATCAGGTTAGTGTCCTAATTGTGCCTTTTCTTACTGAGGGCATTTTATTATCTTTTTTCTGTTAATATCAAGTTTTTAGATTTCTTGTATTACTCCAGAACTTATGGAGAATCACATGAACTTGTTCATGGACAACATCAAGCTCTATTCAAATATGAAGACTCAAACACACAGGATCTACATCAAGATATAAACTCTTACTTTAAGGTGCCATGCTTTGTGACGGCTCGTTGCATGTTCAAAGGGTAAACTCCAATTTTGCTAAAATATACCGAAGAAATCGGTAATGATCCCAAAGTATTATTAGATAGCAGTCAGTTACAGGTGGATAATGGACAATATGCTTGTGCTGTATTACTGTCGACATCCAAGATGGCTGCCTGTGGGCCACCTTGATTTCAAATCAGTCCAAAAAAGGTACAATGCGCAACTAGGGACCAAGGGGAAACTGCATATGGAATTTGAGAAAATCCATTCAGTACTTTCCAAGAAATAGCAGTAACAAACTTTTACTTCCAAAATCCAAGATGGCTGCCTGTCGGCCATCTTGAATTCGAATCAGTCCAAAAAAGGTACAATGCACAACTAGGGACCAAGGGGAACCTGCATATGAAATTTGAAAAAGATCCATCCAGTACTTTCCAAGAAATAGCGGTAACAAACTTTTACATCCAAAATCCAAGATGGCCACCTGTCCGCCATCTTAAATTCGAATCTGTCCAAAAAAGGCACAATGCACAACTAGGGACCAAGGGGAAACTGCATCTGGAATTTGAGTAAGATCCATCCAGTACTTTCCAAGAAATAGCAGTAACAAACTTTTACTTCCAAAATCCAAGATGGCTGCCTGTCGGCCATCTTGAATTCGAATCAGTCCAAAAAAGGTACAATGCACAACTAGGGACCAAGGGGAACCTGCATATGAAATTTGAGAAAGATCCATCCAGTACTTTTCCAGAAATAGCGGTAACTAGAATTGTTTACGGACGGATGGACCACGGACGCAGGGCGATTTGAATAACCCACCATCTATTTGAATAGATGGTGGGCTAATAAATAAGTATTGTAATACAAAGAACAACAAAATCAAGGTAATGTTTCAAATACTTTTTATTCTGTATTCATAGTCATAAATTAGTTGACACAAAAAAAAAACAAAACACAAGTTCTGCCTTATGAATTATATTATAGTAATCGTATATACATGTATATATGAGATTATATAAAACGACAGAGTGATCATAGAAAATGATAATACTAGTTTTGTATTGAATGTGGAGATATATCTACCTCCTTACATTACTGGATATATAATACATATATATTAAATGTGTATATATTTTGGCAAATCAAGTAAACACCGAAACTTTGAAAGCACTTCCATTAAAAAAATAATGCAAATTAAATTTCAGTTCCACAAAAACAACACTTGCCAGATCTGTTCTCCCATACTTCGCCTATCTCACAAGAAACCAATAACACACTTTTTGGTTTAATCTCAAATTATATTTCATTGAATTTTGTTCAAATGTAGTATTTGCATTAGGTGGGTTTGTAGTAAAAATATTACTTTTGTGAGCATGAGCAACTTGTCAAAGTAAACTGATAATGGGATGACACTTGTCTTCATTTCACAGGTGGGTTCGAATTAGCACTTGACACTTTGATGCTACCAGAATTATATTGTTCTTGTTCTTGATAAATTGTTTATGCTAAAAGATCACACAATTTTGATTAAAAGAAAGCTTATACATCAACAATAAAAAATTCACATTAAAATTATGATTGGATTGAAAATGAATCTGACAAAGAATTTACATAATACCTTCATTTGAACTTGTGAGCAACAGTAATTTTTGAACTTGTGATTATTAGAGATTTATTGAAATAAATACAACCGTTTCACTTGTGGCCAATGCAATCAAAAAGCTTAACTTGAATCCACCAAAAGTAGTCTTTTCAAAATGATATTCTGAATCTTTCATCAAAGTGTTTGTATTAAATGTGATGAACCTTGTTAGATTCGAACATTTCAAATTTGTGCAACCTTCCTGTCAATTTATATACAGTTATAACATAAATTACCAATACATATACAAAAACCTAGAGTCTGTAAAAATATCTTGCTTCCAAACCATTAATGGAAACATCCAATATGTTCAAATGAAATGAATTTTCCATTAACATTGAAACTCATTTCATGTGAAATCCTGATTTGCAATGTCCTGCACTTCCCGATTTTAAAATGAATTTATCCAATCTGCAAAATCACAACTTATATTATTTATAAATTTGGCAAGTTTTGCAATTTTCAAAGAAACGAAGCACTACACGTACTTGACAACAAATGCAAAAAGGTAGTATTGGTAATCTAGAAAATTTGTCTAAATAACAAACGGATTTGACATGCTACATCATTACTAGGAAGTACAATCTTACAAAATGGTGAATATGACGTACATATTTATGAGAAAATATTTCTAAATCCACATATCATCTTAAAGTTCATACAATATTTAATGCTTATGATATTTATTGGTTACAAGTTTATAAAACATAATCAAATTCTACTAAGAATATGCATGCACATTCCTTGTAATAAAAATATTTGGCACTTTTTCACACAAAAAAAAAAAAAAAAAAGAAAAAAACTAGAGAAATGGATTGTACACATGTATACACTTATATTGTATTGTCAACATGAAAAATATTCATTGAAATAGATAACACACTCTACCAATATGTATAAATGTTTCAAATAAGGTATGATTACATGCATATGTAATAGATGAAAGAAGACTTAGGAGCTACACTATTAAGTAGCACTGACATATCAAAGAGGGCACCTGTTTGACTGATGGTGAAGTGAGTGTAGACCAATACAGGACACTGTCATAAGATCATCAGAGTGTTTGCTGTCTAATAGACAATGTTATATAAAACAACATATTATAGAGGATCTTATATGAGTCAATGTAATAAGGAATTTAATCAACAAGTTCCAAAATTTTATATGTCACGAACCTTTAGGAAAATGACTAACCAAGTTATTGAAGAAGTTTCATGAATTTCATGTTTCATCAGCACAAGCGTTAGATTATCTTTATTATATATTATTTAAACCAGTTTTTCTGAAAAATAAGTGAAAGCTCTCATATTAAATTCCCTAAAAGACAGGGAAATATTTCAACACAGTATGTTTTTCACAACCCAGTAATGTGACATCATTAAGACTTGACTTATTTAGGATGTCATGTTAGTAATACAAATGTATTAACCATCTGACTTGTATGTATTTATGCCATGACACAATATGCCAGTTATGTGATAAGTAGAAAATACTCCTTGTTGCAATGAGAACAAAATGTTTGAATTATCAGTAAAATCTATACTAAAACATACAATAACAGATGTATTCAATGGATGTCCTGTAAACAAGTCACCGTACACGTGAAGTACAATTAATGGATGTGAAATGTGTAGACTTTATGTGCATGAGTCATGGAAGAGAAGAAAATAAGAAGACAAAAGGCAGTATAGCAAGATATGAACTGATACACGTGGAAAGGGTGGTGGGGATAGATTAGATGTCTTCTATCAGTTTTATTGAATTGGTTGTCTTATATCACAACCAGTAAGTGTAAGAGAACATCTGTTTGATATACATTACCAATCTGAAAAAGATCTGAGAACTATCAGTGCTGTGTATAACACTATATTGTACTACACAATTTCAACACTGACATTTCAATCATTATAACAAGTGGAAGATGAGTTGAAATGGATGAAATGATAGACAAAAACTAAAAAGGAGAAATAACTGATACTAGTTATCATACTCAATTTTGATTTACTTGATCAAATTTTGATAATGACAAACCATTCAGAGCAACATTTACTGAAAACAGTTCATTCTTCAAGATATTTGTAAAAAGAAATATCAAAAACTAACTTTTATCATTTTAAAATCTCTGGAGTTACTCAACCATTGGTAGAAGCTACATATCAAGTGTTAAAAATACAGAATCATTTGATTTATCATGGTTAAAATCTTATTTTCCAATTCACCTACAGAAAATCATATCTTCACTGTAATACATTTCAAACTTTAATTAACGAGACTAAACAACCCACCATCAAATCAGAAACAAAGTTCTGTCTTTTTAACAATAGTTATTACCAATTAATGCTTTCGTTACCTTTATATATATAATTGGATGGGGGAGATAGGCAGGTTTATATTATAGAATCAACTGAGACAGCTGATGGAAAATCTGTGTTAGCCTTCCACAGCCTTACATATACAAAGGTTAGTGATGAGGTATGTGTTGTAACAACAAATTTATATCCTACAATAAACGAAACATTTTAATGACTCAAACCAAATCTCTTCTTATATGTAGGCGTTGAGAACACAATTGTTATATTGGAGGTATGGGGAGACATTCCATATATTGTAAATGTACCTATCCAGGAGAAAAGGGGAGACAACCTTTACAATCAAATTTATTACTAACAGCTGATCATAAAATATTCTGAAGATTTGTCTGACTGCTGAAACATTTCAAAGCTCCATGCCAGTTTTAATTCAAAGATGAATTTTCAGCAGTGTTTCATCCGTTCTGGAAGACATAAAAATTGACCGGTATCTAAGTAAGACTATAATTAATAGTATCTATGTAAAACCATTCTCAGTCAGCTGTCAAGCTTATCACTATACCAGACAGATTGAAAGAGTGAAACAAGGGGTAGTAACTCTGGGAGATATTTCTGAGAAATAAACTCATTGCATGTTATAGTTATATATGATGTAAAAATGAAAATTTTGATGCAAAGATATTTTCGTTCTTTGAAAAAAATCTATTTTTCAAATTTATTAAAAATGAATATAGCTTTCATAAAGATCTGAATGAAAAAGGATATTAATCAGATGATATTTGACTTTATTTACATGTTTGAGGGAAGAAATGAAGAGAGTGTACTTGGGAAGAAAGATGATTTCTTACAAGCTTGACTATTCCCTTGACCTCAAGATAAATATGTGATATGATGCCTCATGAAATAACTTAATATTATCCAAATTACAACCCCAAGACTGGTAAGTTTTTATCATTATGGAGAAGCATTCCTCTACAATGTGAATTTTCTAATGGATATTAGATGCATTACACCTACTTAGAGCACTTTGCACTTATAGAACTTATCATGGATGTAAATCAAAGTATTTGCAGGTGATATTTCCCAAATGAAATGTGTTGAGACATGAAAATTGGGTAGAAACATTACAATTAGAATGAAAATGCCTGGGTATTAAGTAGCCTTAGCAAGAAGAGTTGAGATGTTTAATATTTCATTGATAGAAAGTGAAATAAACAATGTTTGTACAGGCTTAAAAAAGTGCACCTAACCTCTTTTTCTGAAGAAAAGTATTTAAGGTAAGAGAGCTTATTATGTAGAATATCGTCTACACATTTTTTCAGTATCAATAGACTTGGTATTGAAAACTAGCTATGTATACACCTATTACTTCTACAGGTGCCCTGAATGTACTACTGTTACAAGTATTATATCAGAAATATTCCACATTATATTAACATTTTAATTTCTGAACCTGTATTAATTATTTCTCAAAATATATGACTTTTACATGTAACATGTCAGATATGATCTGAAATAAGCTAAAACTGTAAATTCTGAGCCTGTATTCAATATTTCTCATCAAACACTACTGTTACAATGATCACCAGTCGTTAACACTGTAAATTCTATAATTACTTTGGTGGCTGTTACCCTGTATACATTAATCACAAACCCTCTCATGCTACTCAAGCACACCTGGATAATGATAACACCTGTGATGATGATAACACCTTGAAATACCTGGGTCTTAGTATGACACAATATTTCACCTGTTACTTCATTTGTATCTGGGTTATGGCCACAATTAACATAATTAAAATAACCGAAACCTTCTCTTTGGCCAAACTGTTCATCAATCAATATGTAACTGATACGAGTACACTACTAATGTTGTAAGCCGGAGTTAACCAAAACATATAATGCCATTTGATAATTACCCACTGAGAGGAAGAAGTTCTAGGAGTTGAAGTCTAGCAGCATTTCTAAACACTGAATAACTATCAAATCAGAGATGGCTTTACACTATCTCCATATTACCAGATGTTAGGGATCAGAGTTATTCTGCAGTGTCATAGATATTCCAAACATTTCATCAAAAAGAGGAATTCAACACAGCAGATTTTACCAAAGGAAATTATTATCAAAGTCACTATCATAAAAAATAAGAAATTTTACATATATCATATCTCATATCAAAGTTCATCTACCTACATTGTAAGTAGAGTTATCTTCTCTCTCACTTTGTATACTGACATTCAAAATCATTCAACTTATTTGTATCTAGTTTTTATTCAGATTCAATGTGTTGATTCTGAAAACATCTGCCCTGACACTCTATATTGAAGTCTATTTCAAACATTGTCCTGTAAATAAAATAGCACTGTATCTAAATTCTTAACACTTCAAGGTCATTATTAAGCGTCCTTCAGCAGTTCCTTCCCTTCTCCAGCTGTATCATTGAATCATTTTAATCATTGTTACTTACTAAACTGATGATATCAAATACTGATACACAAACAAATGATTTCTAATGTTGATATCCCTCAAACAAATAATTTCAAGACATCGATAGGCTCAAACAAATGATAGTTTTAAGACATTGATACCCTCAAACAAATGATAATAATTTTAAGATGTTGATACCCTCAAACAAATTATTTCAAACACTGATACCCCTCAAACAAGTTATAATTTCAAGACATAGATAGGTTCAACCAAATGATAATTTTAAGATGCTGATACCCGCAAACAAATGATAACTTTAAGACGTTGATACCCTCAAACAAATAAATTCAAATGTTGTTAATCCTCAAACAAATTACTTTAAACAATGACATCCTGCAAACATATGATTTCAAACACTGAAATAACACATATTAATGGTTTCATGTATTAATTCCAAGGAGACACATTAGCTGCAGTATCTACCACAAGTTTAGAGACATACCTTCTACAAAAGTTAAATGATACTCGGATATTGAAGTAACTTTGCCACAATGTTATTATACAGAACAAGAAACTGGCCATGAGACAGAACCTTAAGAGGCTGTTGTGAGAATTTGATCAGATGTATTGTCCTAGAGCTGTGTAGAAGTCCTGCAAACATATAAGGAGCTGTGAGAATTTTGGTCGTTCTTCAGGAGTTCCAGCCCAGCAGCAAGCCATCACAGAAAACCTGCAACAAAGTGATACTATAGTCTACTACTGAAATCATGACCCCATTATTATGAAGCTGGAAACACAAAAACATACACTGTCATCTCTTTACCAAAATCAAGAATGTCAAAGAAAACACTGGTACTGAAGACAGATTATATGAAGATCAGACAGAAACACAAGGAACTCTTTAGATTATTTTTGGATATATATTACAGTGAGACTTACAGTTCGTCTGGACAGTTAATTGGCTGGGCTATTCTGTAACCCTCCCGAAGGTATGCAGCCATCTCAAATGGATCAATGTCGGCATAGGGCTGCTGGCCAACGGTCATCAACTCCCACAAAGTCACACCAAATGACCACTGCAATGTAATATTTCAGTCTTACAAAATAATACAGCATACACCTTAACAGAACAGGGAAAACACATACCTGTCATATGCTTCAACAAGAATTTAATCCAGATCTCTGGCATGATAATCCAAGGCTCCATCAACTAAGCCAAAGAAGCGGGCTCTATCAGCTGAGTGACAGAGAGGATACAACACACTGCCAGTTCGTTCTGCATGTGTATTCACTGATCTACCTTCAGATGTAATCCACCAGATAATAAATTTGACCATTAAACTTAATGGAAGATAAATTTATATAACACTTTATCGAAACACTGTCTTGCCCTAACCACATAAAGCATACAGGGAAAACTATTATTGATGCATTTAACTGAATCTGAGACACCATTTTTATGTCTGATGTTCATTTCATTTCGGTGTCCTACACTCACTGAGTAAAATGTTATTGCCAGAATTATTTTTTGCCTTTAACCTCAATGTGACCTTGATCTTGGGTGTACATGACATTTTACCACTCTTACATACAGTTTACATTTTGAATTACCTAGCTATCTTCAGAGAAAAAAAAAAGAATTATGATGTGGACAATGAATTTGACTTTAACCTAGAGGTCTTGACCTTGGATAAAGGAAGTAAAACTGCTACCAGACTAACATTATTGAGAAAAACATCTCATAGTAACAGACTGACAGACCAACAACTACAACTACCCCAGAAATTGTTTGTAGGGTGTACAGATCTTAAGATAATAACGATTTTGTAACAGATGTATTCAATCTCTGATAAAATTGGTCACAACAGTGAGATATACCATACTAAACCATAAACAGATGAAATACTCTACCACAAGATTTTACCACCATGTTTATTTTTAGTTATTTCTGCCATAATTGTATGGTGAATATTGAACTGATGAAATTTAATTCTGAAAGAGTTACATAACCTAACTTTAATTCCTGTTCTTCAGTTGTAAAGTTCCCACATACAGTAATTAAAATAATATATTCTGGATTTTGACACCAATTAGCAACATGTGCATGGTTAAAGAAAGTCTTTATAAAATATTGACATATACTTTGCACATGAATAACATGCCTTATAAATTTCACCAAAAAATATTGATCCCTTTTTAGAAGTACTTTGTAATATGACATCTGAGTGACTCATACAAATGTATTCATATCCACTTACCACATCACTAGCTGTAGAAAATCGCTTTTCCAACAGAGCTTCAAGAGATAACCATTTGATTGGTCGATTCTCATTGTCACCGAGACAATTATAGTCTCCAGAGAACAGGTCCCGTGATAAAGCGTTGTCTGTTATCTTTAAAACCAAGTCGTTGTCTATTCTGTAAATACATAATTAATATTCTACATTTGTAACTGATGCCCAC
The DNA here is from genome assembly GCF_031769215.1 of Ylistrum balloti. NCBI lineage: Eukaryota > Metazoa > Mollusca > Bivalvia > Pectinida > Pectinidae > Ylistrum > Ylistrum balloti. Next base: position 12,256 of record NW_026782744.1, on the reverse strand, counting down.
TCAATAATTGTTTGTAATTTTTACTTAATTTTAAGGACAGAGACAAGGGTTGGAATATTTTGTTTATATAATCACTAACTTACAGACATTCAGCCATTTTCCAGTGACTTTTTACACCTAGTTCCTCTGACTGTGATCTTTTTTATTGTATACTTACACACAGCTCCTGTGATAATAACCTTTTTATTGTATACTTACACACAGCTCCTGTGACAATAACCTTTTTATTGTATACTTACACACAGCTCCTGTGACAATAACCTTTTTATCGTATACTTACACACAGCTCCTGTGATAATAACCTTTTTATTGTATACTTACACACAGCTCCTGTGACAATAACCTTTTTATTGTATACTTACACACAGCTCCTGTGACAATAACCTTTTTATCGTATACTTACACACAGCTCCTGTGACAATAACCTTTTTATTGTATACTTACACACAGCTCCTGTGACAATAACCTTTTTATCGTATACTTACACACAGTTCCTGTGATAATAACCTTTTTATTGTATACTTACACACAGCTCCTGTGACAATAACCTTTTTATCGTATACTTACACACAGCTCCTGTGACAATAACCTTTTTATTGTATACTTACACACAGCTCCTGTGACAATAACCTTTTTATCGTATACTTACACACAGTTCCTGTGATAATAACCTTTTTATTGTATACTTACACACAGCTCCTGTGACAATAAACTTTTTATTGTATACTTACACACAGCTCCTGTGACAATCACCTTTTTTATTGTATACTTACACACAGTTCCTGGTAGCTATGTCTTTGTGTAGGATCTTCTGTCTGTGTAGAAATTGTATACCTCTCACTATCTGTATGGCTAGATACACCAGTTGTTGTGTAGATAATGTCTGAAATACAAATAGCCCTATGGTTACTACATACAATGTTTTTTTTATCTTTTATAGTATTATTTTTGTGAATTGATATCATAACTAGTGTTTGAGTTTTGTACAGCACTACTTTTTATTACGTAGGATAATGTCATTTAATGTGATGCTGTCTTGGTGCTATGTTGTTTGTGGAGTATTTTTAGTTGGCATCATTCTGTGTGGTGATATGTTGTGTTAGTCTCAATGAATTTGGCACGGTTGATATAGTTAAACCCCCTCTCCCTCAAAATTGCATGATTTAAATGGCCACTATTCATCAAAAAGACAGTTTGGTCCTGATTTTGTCATTCTGTTTTCTCCCTCGCTTAACTTTGGATTAACTGTTCCCAGAATACCCCACATTCCATGTACTGATTTTTGTCCTATTTATAAATTGAATGACTTTTGTCAATTGCGTCAGAATTTTTATCTGTTTTTGTGTTCAAACAATTATACAGAATTATCATTAGTATCATGACATACCTGCTACACAATTGCTATTGTTTCATGAACATTTTTTTTTTTTACATTTTGGTATTTTTAATAGAATATCATTTTTCGTTCAAACATACTTACTGAGTGAGATCCTGTTTCAGAGACACAGTGACAAAAATAGATGTATAAATGGTAATTATAGTGGAATGGGAATACTTACACAGTGAGATCCTGTGTCAGAGACACCACACTTCTGTAAAAACTTTTTTAGGTTGCCCTCTGTTGTATTTGGATAAATAATATATGGACATAACTGGTCCTCCACACACGCACCAATAACAGGGTAAATGTTCTGGTGAACTAGACCTTTCATCATACAGCCCTCAGTAAGAAATAGATGGACCTGATCGGACCTTGCCTGGTCTGTAACACAAAAGGTAGATATCTAATATTTGATGACTATTTTCCTACCTCCATATTCTCTTGTTTCTATTGTACAAGATCAGTTTTTTGTCCTTATACTGTGATGGGAATATGTCATCATGGCCAGCAATACATGTTTCTTTGTAGCTTTATAGTAACAAGTAAAGAAATTAAAACAATAACAAATATGATATTACAGAACCAATAAGATTAATATCTCATGACTAAAACGATAACATAACATTCTGATTGTCATTGTGACTGCAAAATATGTACACATATGGATGGAAAACATAATCAATGTTGATATTCAATGTTTTGGAATTTTTTTTCCTATTTTTGTTGCAGTAGAAAAGAAGTCATCACAGACTAAGATAGATTAGAGAAACCTCTAATCCCTCTTGATTAAATTTGCATATATCTGAATCATAAGTTAATGCAAACGATAAAGTCAGATGACATGACTCACCAATCAATGCAGGGGAAGATCCCATTAAATATTTATTGTTACAATAGTGACAGTGTTAAACATTCATTAAATCAAACATGTCAGATTGTCCTCAAAGTAATGAACATAAATATCAAGTACCAGGTATTTTCCAACTCTTTTTTTACATCATTTGTTCCTAGGTATTGTACAAAATAAATGTGTTTACATCAAAACATACCTGTGACAGTTTTAACTATAATCTCTTGGTCAGCTCCAAAATTATTATCATCCTCACTGAGTAATGTCCCTTGGTAGATTTTTCCAAATGTGCCTACAAAAAATGAAAGAGACTTTTACAATTAGAGAAAGCCATCACTAAAATATAAGACATAAGAAATGCACAAATTATCTATTTCTTTAGAACCTCACAAATAATTCTCTAGAACCTTACAGTTTGGTAGCTGTAATTTATCATTAGATATCACAATAAACCCCCCCTACATATTACATCTTTACCTGAGTTTCCACTCTTACCTTCTAATAACATTTCTGCTAAAGATATTCTTTTTCTACTTATAGCAATCTCTTTTAAAATTTCTTTAGGATCAGGAGGAGACAACTCTGGTATAGGTGAAGGTCCAAGTACTGAACAATTTCTCACTGAAATAAAGATGGAAGAGTGTTCAAAAATCAAGTTAATAAGCAATCTACATCTTGAATAGTATACATGCTAAACACTTATTTGTCTATCAATATATCCTTTCATGCCTGATTTGAAAATAGTTCAGCTTTGAAAATATTCCTAGATATGGTAAAAGAGAAATTAATATCAGTAAAACCAGTTTCATTAAATTAACTTTTCAAACATGTACTCCATGGTTATTCCCAAATGGTCTGTCATCAGAGCTTGCTCAGTATTCTAATTTAATTCCAAATAACAGATAAATTTGTTGTACAGTATTAACAATGCATGGTTTATAAATCGGTGCCTGAGTAGTTTTGATAGACTGCAATGAGAATAGCCGAGCTTTCGTTAAAACCTTTCCTAGTTTATATCAGTAAGAATTAAATTTTGCACAAGTCTATTAATTAGTGGCCATATTTACAGGCAAAATAGATATTTTCTGATATTTTCATTCACTATAGTAATGTGAACTTTGCATTTAATTTTACGCGAACTTTATTGACTGTGGATCAAGCAATATGAAATCCCCTGTGAATATTACTAAGTATACAGTAATGTTTCGACCTGATGACGGCCGCATAGCAGTCAAAACATGTCGACGATGTACCAAACGGAATAAAAAGAAGAACTGTTCGTGGATGTTGAGATTCCTTTATTTTACTTATATAAGTATACAGTAATGACAATTAAGTTAGGGAATCTTACCTGAACCCTTTATACTGCTGTCAACCGGTGTCTCTACCCGTAAGAATGACTGACTCTGTTGTTTGGTGAGTGCTTGTGAACTGCTGGTATTATCACTATAAAAAAACCATATGGTTACAATATTTGAGGTAGAACATAGAAAACAAAAAGGAATATCCTGTATTTGTGATTATATTTATCATCTGATCACTTGATCTGAAGTATTGGAGCCACAATCTATTTTCCAAAATTATACATTTATATATCAACTGGTTCAGTAACAATTTCATTTCTTTTATTGGTGAGTTGAACTTTTACTTGTAAAACATGGCCAATAGGGGTTGGGGTAGGGGTGGGGGGATTTGGATGTGGGGGATAGGGGGTTAGTGTTTGGTTTATATAGGGATGAGAGATTTATCTGACTTAACAGTACATCATAAGGGAGATAACTCCTATAACACCTCACAAGGTAAATAACTCTGTATATATCATAAGGAAAATACACATCATTTAAATTGATAACCAGTTCAAAATCTACCGCTCATTTTAAAATAAAGGAATGCGAGATGTATATACGATTATAAGAATTTGGTCCTATCTCCATGGAAATGTAAGCAATATTAAGATCTGCCTTTAAAAGTTGTAACTTACTAATACTTGATTCTGTCTGTGTAGCCACGATTGTTGTTTTTCTGTGTGTTGAGATAGTACACCGCAACAGCCAAAGCAATCAGAAGGATGACAGCACAAGCACACCCAACAGCTATGTAGAAAATGTGTGTTGACATTGTGTGTGCTCCAGCAGGCTCTGAAATAAATAATTTTTTCAATGTAAGATAAAATTGTATATGGGGATGTCACTTACCCTGGAATTGAGCATTAAAATAACATCAATCTTTTCTTTCCCTCTAACTGTATCTACACTCATGTTATAAGCAGTATTTACAAATACAGAGCAAAAGCTAAAACAATGAAAAGACTTCACCAGTAAGAACAAATTTTTCACTAGGCAGTATATCTCAGACATATTTCATTTCACATGCATGCACATAACTACTGCATTTTATATAACTGTAAGCAACATACTAGCTTTATACCCCTACTCTAAGGGTAAAATCTGATGAGAATGTCATTATGAATACATATTTTTCCCTGTTGGAGCCAATAGATATGAACAAAATTCTTCAGCATATTGCAAACTATTCATATCAATGCTCGACCATTTAATGATCAACTATTAATTGACATTTGTGATCAAGTACTGCTTTGAAAAACATAATAAACAAGAGGCCCAAGGGACCGGCATCACTCATCTGGTTAATTTAGCTATTAAGTCACTTAATACAGAATTTCAAATATGACAAACAATTTCTGGTATAATTTCCCTATTGGGTACCAGCCTTGTGGTGAAATAGAAGTCAGACTTTTTATACATTAAAATTGCTTCAGCCCAAACAAGTAAAATGTCCTTGTACTGAAGAACTAACATTTCCCGATTGGGACCCACCACTTCCACCATAGAGTATTCATTTCAGTAATGATAACCATAACTTTAGTATGCATATCTCACACTAATTCCCATTCATTTGTATATAATACAAGAGGCCCATGGGCCTTAACGGTCATCTGACAAAAAGCAAGCCAAACCTAGAAAGTGGGTTGAGGTCATTCATTTGAACAAACTTGGTAGCCTCTCCTCCAAGCATCTTACAGGCCAAATATCAGCACTCATGGACTTTTGCTTGTTGAGAAGAAGTCGTTTGTATATTTTAACATATTTGACCCCTGTGACCTTGAAAGTGGGTTGAGGTCATTCATTTGAATAAACTTGGTAGCCTTTCCTCCCAGCATGCTACAGACCCAATATCGGCACTCATAGACTTTTGCTTATTGAGATGAAGTCCTTTGTATATTTTAACATATTTGACCCCTGTGACCTTGAAAGTGGGCCATGGTCATTCATTTGAACAAACTTTGTAGGGCTCCATGCCAGCATGCTATGGGCCAAGTATTAGCCCCCTAGGCCTTCTAGTATTTGAGAAGAAGTTATTTAAAGATTTTGACATATTTGACCCCTGTGACCTTGAAAGTTGTTCAAGGTCATTCATTTAAATAAACTTGGTAGCCTTTCCTCCCAGCATGCTACAGACCCAATATCGGCACTCATAGACTTTTGCTTATTGAGATGAAGTCCTTTGTATATTTTAACATATTTGACCCCTGTGACCTTGAAAGTGGGCCAAGGTCATTCATTTGAACAAACTTTGTAGGGCTCCATGCCAGCATGCTATGGGCCAAGTATTAGCCCCCTAGGCCTTCTAGTATTTGAGAAGAAGTTATTTAAAGATTTTGACATATTTGACCCCTGTGACCTTGAAAGTTGTTCAAGGTCATTCATTTAAACAAACTTGATAGCCCTTCATCCCAGCATGCCACAGGCACAATATCAGCAATCTGAGCCTTTTGGTTATTGAGAAGAAGTTGTTTAAAGATTTTAACATATTTGACCCCTGTGACCTTTAAAGTGGGTCAAGGTCATTCATTTGAACAAACTTGGTAGTCCTTCATCCCAGCATGTCACAGGCCCAATATCTACACTCTGAGCCTTTTGGTTAATGAGAAGAAGTTGTTTAAAGATTTTAACATATTTGACCCCTGTGACCTTTAAAGTGGGTCAAGGTCATTCATTTGAACAAACTTGGTAGAGCTCCATGCCAGTATCCTCTGTGCCAAGTATTAGCCCCCTAGACCTTCTAGTATTTGAGAAGAAGTCATTTGAATGAAAAGTTTACGGACGGCGCACGGCGCACGGCGGACGACAACGGACGAAGCAAGATGACTATAGGTCATCGGACCCTTCGGGTCAGATGACCTAATAAAGGTAAAAAGATAACCCAAAAGAGTACTGTTTATACAGAACTGATTAACCTTCATCCAAAAATACTTCAGAACAAATTTGGGCAAAATCCAATTAGGAGGAGTAGGATTTCAAAGAATTTCACTATTTTCCCTATTGGGCCCCAGTCCTCCCATCCAAGAGGGCAGAGACCTTATATAAATACAAGATTAATTCCACTTCCCTCAAGAATGCTTTAGACCCAATTTTTGGCAATATCCATTTATTCCTACAGGAGTAGGGTTTTAAAGAATTCCACTATTTTCCCTATTGGGCCCCAGTCCTCCCATCCAAGAGTGCAGAGACCTTATATAAATACAAGATTAATTCCACTTCCCTCAAGAATGCTTTAGACCCAATTTTTGGCAATATCCATTCATTCTTACAGGAGTAGGGTTTTAAAGACTTTACTCTATTTCCCAATTAGAATCCATTCCTTTCATCCCTGTGGTCCTCAGCCCAACACTTATACAAGATTGATTCCCCTAAACCAAAGAAAGCTTCACACCAAATATGGGCATAATTCATTCATTCCTACAATAGAAGTAGGATTTTAAAGAATTTACTCTATTTCAAAGATTTGGCCCCGCCCCTCTCATACCAAGGGAATGAGACCTTTTTCTTAAACAAGACCTTTGGACCCAGGTGAGCTAAAAACTTAAATGTAAGACTTGCTTCCAACATTGATAAATAAAACAGAAATTTACCATTTTCGGGCCTTAAAACTTTGAAAAATATGGTTCTGCATATTGATATTCATTTTAATGCTTAGAGATATTTGATAACAGCCACTTAACATTTGTGATTTAGTATTACTTAAAAAAACTTGCTAAAAACATCAACATTTCAAGATGGGACAGGGACGCCCCAATTACAGATGCTGACACCATGCGCAGACACTGAGGTGACATTATCAGCTCTCCTTTTCTTTGAATACCTGGCCTGCATGCTAAAAAACAGCCCATCTTGTCATTGAAATTGTGCATCAAGTGAAATCAGTTATATCAGATCTCTGGACAAACTTCTGAATAGAGTCTGACTTAAAAAATGGTATAATTATCAAACATCCCATTTATCCTTTAACAAGTGTAAGCGATATGACTTAAAACTTTGGTAGACATGTGATTATTTTTTGCCACAGCCATTTTGGGATTTCCTCTGTATATGTGGGATTATCCTGAGGTGTCATTTGACTAGTACAGTGAAGATTGAATTTTTATAAAGTTTAAGTGGTTAATAGTGCTGTCTATACAAAATCTGAAGAAGGTTTTATAACGTACAGGTTGCAGATAGCAGTTTTGTGCAACTGAAAACTCAGTCCTTGTCCTCATACTGTCAACCCTAACAGACAATATATATACTGCTCAATACCTTGGCATATTTAAACAGGCTACAAATGTTGCAAAAATGGTATAACATGATTTTGCTGTTAATGTTTTTTTTTCATTTATAAAATTTCGCCATTTTCTGATTATTTTAAACAATTTTTAGAAGTATTATTCAATGTTACTACGGCTGAAATCTAAAAGATTATTAATCTACTGATCCAAAACAAAATCAGATGAATTTGGTGAGAATTAATGGACACCCTGACTTCTATATATCCTCTAACTTGACTGTGCAGATAGTAAGACATAATAAAAGAATTTTTAACAAAAAAAAAAAAATTTTGTATCTATAAATACCTGGAGGAGAAACTTGATGTACTGTGGTGTTTTTAGTGGGAGGCAGTGAGGTAAATGGGTAGACTCCTAAAGGCTGGTCATGAAGGAATGGTTTTGACATCGATGAATCTGTTAAAATACAAAGTAATTTGTTAAAGACAAAATCTAATTGTAAATGCTCCTTGACCACACTATAGAAGCTGCAAATCAAAATCTACCAACACTGTCAGAACACAAGGAATCTGTGAATGTGTGAAGTAAAATTCTCTCAATTTCTTGTCTGGACCAGAAGGTATCTGTGAAAAAATGTCTCTCAACATCCTGTCTGAACACAAGGAATGTGAGAGGTAAAATTCTCTCAATCTCTTGTCTGGACTAGAAGGTATCTGAAATAAAAGTCTCTCAATCTCCTGTCTGGACCAGAAGGAATCTGTGAATCTCTCAATCTCCTGTCTGGACCAGAAGAAATCTGTGAAAAAAATATCTCTCAATCTCCTGTCTTGACTAGAAGGAATCTGTGAAAAACTGTCTCTCAACATCCTGTCTGAACCAAAGGAATGTGAGAGGTAAAATTCTCTCAATCTCTTGTCTGGACCAGATGGAATCTGTGAAAAAAATATCTCTCAATCTCCTGTCTGGACCAGATAACATTATTGACTGAAGGTCATCATCAGTCCCCTGGACCCCTATATGACATTATTGACTAAAGGTCATCATCAGTCCCCTGTATCCCTATATGACATTATTGACTGAAGGTCATCATCAGTCCCCTGTATCCCTATATGACATTATTGACTGAAAGTTGTCATCAGTCCCCTGGACCCCTATATGATATTATTGACTGAAGGTCATCATCAGTCCCCTGGACCCCTATATGACATTATTAACTGAAGGTCATCATCAGTCCCCTGGACCCCTATATGACATTATTGACAGAAGGTTATCACCAGTCCCATGTATCCCTATATGACATTATTGGCTGAAGGTTATCACCAGTCCCCTGTATCCCTATATGACATTATTAACTGAAGGTCATCATCAGTCCCCTGGACCCCTATATGACATTATTGACAGAAGGTCATCATCAGTCCCCTGTATCCCTATATGACATTATTGGCTGAAGGTTATCACCAGTCCCCTGTATCCCTATATGACATTATTAACTGAAGGTCATCATCAGTCCCCTGGACCCCTATATGACATTATTGACAGAAGGTCATCATCAGTCCCCTGTATCCCTATATGACATTATTGGCTGAAGGTCATTACTCGTGTCCCCTATTTGCCTACATGACATGTTACAGCTATTACTGTATCAGTTTTAATTATAAAAGGTATGTATCCTTACTTGGTGACACTTTCCATCAGATCCCTACAGTGAATGTACAGAGATGTATACTAAATCTTGATGTTTTAAACCAGTTGTGTTGCTTGAACATTTATGTCTATTTTTAAATCCCTTCCATGTATCACAGTTGTTGATAAACCAATAAAGCTGCCATTTTTACTATAAAAAATATAAAAAGTTGGCAATTAGAGACATTGACGACTGACATGGTAATCCCTTTAGGGGCTGTTCTTACATAATTCACTACTGATAGCATCTCTCTAACCCTACACCTGGCTAGGAAATCAAGGCTGATTCACTGCCTCATTGTTTATTGTTGCCAGGGCGATGTGTCGCCATTAATTAGGTCAATGGCTGTCTGTGACACTAAATCGACCAATCAGACTATAGGGTTGACACGTTGAGACCAAGTCTGATTTATACTGGCAGGATAATTACTATAGCATTAGATAATCCCCATCAGGATCAGTCATCCTACCATGTTGTATTTCAATGTGTGTGCTGATTTTGAGGTTTTTTAATGTAAAACCAATTTTCATGATGTAATACTTACCATAACTTTAGTATGCAAATACAGTACCTACACCCATCTTTGTATCCCAACAACAAAAGATTCAAAAGAAAAACAATCCCGCCCTCCCTACGATCCATGAGCCATCACGACAGGAACGCAGAGTGATCTCCCTTCCTCTAATAACCTTTATGGCGTAAACCCCACAGAGGGGCAGCCAGGCAGATAAGGAAGAGGGGAGGATAGGGTGGGACTCCATAAAGTTATGGTAAGTATTACATCATGAAAATTGGTTTTACATTAAAAAACCTCAATTTCATTTCAGTAATAATTACCATAACTTTAGTATGCGAATTCGTCTTACCGTAGTGGTGACTAGAAGCCAGGCAGCCCCTTCAGCACAACCAAAGTAGTAGGGAGGGAGAACAGAGTGCTAAAGTGAAGGAAGGGACCTCTCTGTAAAAGAGCAGGTGTACCCACATGCCGCCGTACGGAAAGACATGGCCCGGGGCTAACGAGGAGGCCCAGCCACTGACTATGCCACCACCAAAGGTCCCAATGATACAGGCCTTCTGAGTGGGAAGCTAGGGATCACAGATAAAAATCTGTTAAGGTATCCCTGCCCTGCCAGAATACTGCAGACATGACCTCCTGAAAGGAGGACTCATTGAGAGAAGGGCCCAGGATGAAGCAAGGGCCCTGACCTCGTGAGACCGCGCTTTCACTCTCGCCCGAGCCAGATCATCAAAATGCTCGTAAGCATACTAAATCACCTGGCAAACCCACCTGGAAACCGACTGGGAGGAGATATCTCGTTGCCCCTGTTTAATGGGCAAAACAGACGGGATCGAGAGCCCCGCCCCCCCTGGTTTTATCAAGATAAAACCTAAGAGCCCGACAAGGACAAAGCAACCTATCTCGCTCCTCCGAGCTAGTCACAGCCAGGATCCTGATGGGATCGTGCGAGAACCCCGGAACCTGATTCTTCGCTAAAAACAACTCTATTCATAGCAAAGCCTCTGATTAGGGCAGAAAGAGAGGAGGACTAACCGATCTCCTTCCTGCCATAACAAGCAAGAACTCTGGCAATAGCTGTACGATAGCCAGCAATAGTGCCAGGTGGCAGATAGCGGTACCTAAACAGAGAGATTAGGAATTCCGCAATCAAATGCAGAGGCTTCGAATGAATAAGCTTCCTTGCCGACACACCAATCACAGAAGATCATCCAACGTGACTGGTAGACGGCAGAAGAGGAAGCCCTGATTGATTGCTCAATGCAATCGGACACCTATTGAGAAAAGCCTGCCTTGGCGTGGCTTCCAGAGATAGCCTCAGCGCGTGAAGGTGGAGGATCTCTGGTCAAGAGTGTGTCGTTCTGGGCCAAGGCTGGCGAAGGAGATTCGGTCTGGTGGGGAGAGCCAAGGGCTCCTCCACCAGAAACGACAAGAGCTCCTGAAACCAAGCTTGCCTCGGCCACAGAGGGGCTCTCAGAAGTAAGGAGCAGTGATGCTCCCAGAACTTCTGTAGAACCCTGCCCACCAGGTTGAAGGGAGGGAATGCATATGCATACGTCCCTTCCTATTCCAGAGAAAGGGCGTCCACAGCCCACGCCTTACGGTCTGGGACCGGGGAGACGAAGGTTAGCAGCTGGTTGTTCAGGGAAGTGGCAAACAGGTCTATAATAGGTCTGTCCCACGCCTGACAATTCCCCTTGAAAATCAAGGGACACAGCTGCCATTCCGTCAACACCGGCTGGTGGCGCCTGGAGAGTGGCCACCAACACACTCAGCCTGCCAGAAAGATGCTTGACCGCTATGGTCAACTGCATGTCCTGGCAGAGAAGATGGATGTGGATGGAGAGGGCACACAGGACATGAGACCTGGTGGCCCCTGTCTCTCCAGATACGCGACAACTGTTGTCGGTAGCCACACTTTGGACTGCAGGATACCCCTAAAGGACTGCAGAGCCAAATGAACAGTGTCATCTCGAGTACACTGATGTGCTCCGAGAGTTATTCGCCAGACCACTCCCCCATCGAGGTAAGCTCACATTCCTGTCATGAACGCGTCCATGAACAGGATCATAGAGGGGATAGGCTTGGTCAGAGGTACCCCGTGGAAAACGTTCTCCTGAATGGTCCACCAGCAAGAGAACTCCCTGACCGACTGGGTAAGCGGGATCCAGGCCTCCTGGATGACGGAACCCAGTCAGACAGGAGGAACATCTGGAGAGGTCCGATGTGAATCCTCCCTAGGGGGACCACATATGCCAAGG